>NW_027069839.1:363229-487537 GCF_002906115.3 Quercus suber
TTTTTTTTTCTTTCTAAATTATTAACCTTCGTTGCTCTGTTTAAAATATTTTGCTATTTTTATTAAAGACCTACCTTATCAATCCTCGCAATGTGATGTGAGTTGCTACACTTGATTTAGTGATTCATGGTCGGTGGATAGATTTTGATAGAAAATCCAATCCAATGGAGTCTCATGGTCAGCTTCAAGTTATGATTTTACCCCTTTTTCGTTTTTAGAGTGGTTGCAGAGCCAGGGTAGGAAAAGTTCTCATGCACCATGCCATCAAATAGAGCATCAATAATATATATATATATAATGAAAATTAGTTTAAAAGTTTGTTAAATATAAAGAAGAAAATAGAATAATATAGAAATAAGGGGGAAAAGTAGAAGAAAGTTAATTAATATAATTCAGCTTAACAACCTATGCCCACATTATAAAGTCCAAGGCAGCGATATTTCACTATACATAATTGTGTTACAAAGAAACCAATACACACACAAATACGTTAAGCTTAGTTGGCAACTATGAAATTGCAATAGTCTATGGTATTCTATAAAACAATGGTTTACACATTTATAACAATATAATAAATATATTTTGTTGATTACACCTTTATGATAATATCTACTATTTTTTAATGTCTCTACTCAAACTCAGAATGTTATACAATACTTTGGAACTACAATAATGTTGCACTCCCTCGTTGCATATGGATATTGAATTTCGTTATATATTCAATTAGTGAGACTCATTATTATTTGAGAGAAGAGAATACAAACTTATTGTACTCTCAAAGTATTATATAATTATCCCTTGAACTCAAGGTGGTTTGACGAAAACTTGAGTGTGGAAGGTAAGTATGTAATGTAAGGAAGGACTGTCGAGCTATTAGGGATGTGCTAGACACTTTCTGTGACCTTTCCAGTCAAAAGGTGAGCGCAGAAAAATCCTGGATGTTTTTCTCCCCTAATCTAGCCCAACATTATAGAGAGGAACTTTGCAATATTTTAAATTTCCGGTCTACTCCTTCCTTAGGAAAGTATCTTGGTTTTCCCATAAAACATAAGTCAATTCCTCAGGACTTTGGGGCTGTGGTTGAACGCATCCAAAACTGATTAGCGGGATGGAAAACACACCTCCTCTCCTTTGCTGGGAGACTTGTCTTGACACAAGCCACCTTATCCATCATCCCAAATTACTCCGTGCAATGTGTTGCCTTCCTTCAAAGATTACTTAGAGTGTAGACATGCTTTGCTGTAATTTTATTTGGGGCACTACGAATAGCAAAAAGAAGCTCCACTTAGTTAGCTGGAACAAAATCATGAAACCAAAGAAAGAGGGTGGGCTCAGTCTCTAATCTGCCAAGGAAAGGAACTCAGCTTTACTGGCCAAACTTAATTGGCATATCCATCAGGAGAAGGATTCTTTTTGAGCTAGAGTTCTCTCCCATAAATACTTGAGAAGATGAAGGCAGGCCCAATTTGAACTCGGATCTTGCTCATCCACATGGGTAGCTCTTAAGAAAGGTGAACCAATATTTAAGAAAGGTATTAAATGGATAGCCAGCAAAGAGAGTGAGCTATCCTTTTGGCATGATAAGTGGTTGAGTGATGGGCCGATCAGAAGCCTTATTGCAGGCCATCTTCAGAGAAATGAAGATTCTATCCTCCTCAGAATTGTTACACAACATAACTTTTGGAATTTGGGGGGTCTTTCCTTTGTTTTCCCTACTTCCTTAAGTTAGAAAATCAAAACTACCCCCTATTACAAACCCATGGGTAGAACTCACCCTTGAAAATCAGCTTGTAAGGGGAGGGTGTCCAAGAGCTTATAAACACATGATTAAACTTATACTTAATCTATATGGGACACTAGGATTATAACATACCACCACACTCCGTAGTCAACGTTCATGACGGCTCACTCTAGTGACATTGACCTGTTGGTAGCCCTTTCTCTTTTTGGTGGCTCCACTCAACTATCAGTGATTTTAATCTAGCCTCTAGGTCGCCCCTTCTGAGATCCAACTACAAAGCCGCAACTCATTTGATCCCATACTCAATGAGCTACACTCGATTAATCGGGGTGGTGATTGGCTTTAATACCAAATATTACAAACCCAATAGTAGAACTCACCATTGAAAACCGATTTGCAAGGGGAGGGTGCCTAAGAGATTATAAACACATGGTTAGGCTTATACTTAATTCATGTGGGACACTAGGATCATAACACCCCTATTCCCATGGTTGCTTCGGGTGTGGATCGAATTTCTTGGGCATCTTCTCCCAATGGAGAGTTTGATCTTAAGGAAGCATACAAACTGGTCTGTGAGACTACTGTTCCAAAAATCAAGTGTTTCTTATGGCAGTGTCTCCATAAAAGCATTCCTTCAAGAGAGTTTCTCATTGCGAGAGGTTTAAACATTCCTCTGTCTTGCCCCCTTGGCTATAATGAGGTGGAGTCAATCATCCATATTTTGAGGGATTGTCCTCAAGCCAGGGCTTTTTGGGACTCCTTTTCCCCTCCTCTTCCTCCCAACATATTCTATGGTACAAATTTGTTGGATTGGCTTCGTATTAACTGTACCTCTCATCAAAGATCCAGCTTTAACATTCCTTGGAGCTATCTTTTTCCGTTTAGTGTTTGGTGTTTATGGCTTAGGCGAAATAAAGTGATTTTTAGGGAAAGTTCCACTTGTAAATCTGTAATGAAGGAGACAATATCCAAAGCTACTGAATTTGCTTTCCTTGGTGTGAATGAAAGGGCAAGACACCCACAAACTATCATTCAAGTTCAGTGGTTTTCCCCTCTGCAGAGGTGGTTTAAGCTGAACACAGACAGGTCATCATCGGGAAATCTTGGTAGAGTAGGAGGAGGTGGAATTATTCGGAATTCTCATGGGGAATGTGTAAATGGTTTTGCTAGGGCCATTGGATACACCACCAGTGTGGCAGCGGAGTTATGGGCATTGTGGGATGGAATCAATCTATGTATTGATTTAAATTTGATTAATGTTATAATTTAGTTGGATGTGAAGCTTGTAATAGACTTGCTGCAAAATGAAGATGGTAGAAAGAATGGAATGAAGTTATCGTCACTAACTGTAAAGAAGGTCTGAAGAAAATTTCGTCAGTGAGAATTCAACACTGTTTTAGGAAGGCAAATATGTGTGCTAATGCCCTTGCTAGAAGAGGCGCCTTTATTTCCCACAATTTTGTTATTTTCCAGTCCCCCCCTTCTGTTGTTTCCCTTTTGATTAGTCTTGATGCTATTGGTACTGTGTATGAGTGTAAATGCTCTGTTTTTTATGTTTTTTAGCGAATGAGATTCTCCCGTTTACCAATATATATATATATATATATATATAAAAGGAAGGTCTTCAATGCTAATTG
This sequence comes from Quercus suber, assembly GCF_002906115.3. Taxonomy (NCBI): domain Eukaryota; kingdom Viridiplantae; phylum Streptophyta; class Magnoliopsida; order Fagales; family Fagaceae; genus Quercus; species Quercus suber. The sequence continues at coordinate 366,608 of NW_027069839.1, forward strand.
AATGAAATGGAACTACTAAGAAATGCCTAAAAGAGACATTTGCCAATTAGTAGAAGCTGGTGAAGTACTTGATGGTTGATGCACAGTAAAAAGATTTAAGAGCCCTGGTGCGTCTCCAACACATGTACTATGTGGAGCACAGAGCACAATCTCTCTTCATTGAAGACCTTCCTTTTATATATATATATATATATATATATTGGTAAACGGGAGAATCTCATTCGCTAAAAAACATAAAAAACAGAGCATTTACACTCATACACAGTACCAATAGCATCAAGACTAATCAAAAGGGAAACAACAGAAGGGGGGGACTGGAAAATAACAAAATTGTGGGAAATAAAGGCGCCTCTTCTAGCAAGGGCATTAGCACACATATTTGCCTTCCTAAAACAGTGTTGAATTCTCACTGACGAAATTTTCTTCAGACCTTCTTTACAGTTAGTGACGATAACTTCATTCCATTCTTTCTACCATCTTCATTTTGCAGCAAGTCTATTACAAGCTTCACATCCAACTAAATTATAACATTAATCAAATTTAAATCAATACATAGATTGATTCCATCCCACAATGCCCATAACTCCGCTGCCACACTGGTGGTGTATCCAATGGCCCTAGCAAAACCATTTACACATTCCCCATGAGAATTCCGAATAATTCCACCTCCTCCTACTCTACCAAGATTTCCCGATGATGACCTGTCTGTGTTCAGCTTAAACCACCTCTGCAGAGGGGAAAACCACTGAACTTGAATGATAGTTTGTGGGTGTCTTGCCCTTTCATTCACACCAAGGAAAGCAAATTCAGTAGCTTTGGATATTGTCTCCTTCATTACAGATTTACAAGTGGAACTTTCCCTAAAAATCACTTTATTTCGCCTAAGCCATAAACACCAAACACTAAACGGAAAAAGATAGCTCCAAGGAATGTTAAAGCTGGATCTTTGATGAGAGGTACAGTTAATACGAAGCCAATCCAACAAATTTGTACCATAGAATATGTTGGGAGGAAGAGGAGGGGAAAAGGAGTCCCAAAAAGCCCTGGCTTGAGGACAATCCCTCAAAATATGGATGATTGACTCCACCTCATTATAGCCAAGGGGGCAAGACAGAGGAATGTTTAAACCTCTCGCAATGAGAAACTCTCTTGAAGGAATGCTTTTATGGAGACACTGCCATAAGAAACACTTGATTTTTGGAACAGTAGTCTCACAGACCAGTTTGTATGCTTCCTTAAGATCAAACTCTCCATTGGGAGAAGATGCCCAAGAAATTCGATCCACACCCGAAGCAACCATGGGAATAGGGGTGTTATGATCCTAGTGTCCCACATGAATTAAGTATAAGCCTAACCATGTGTTTATAATCTCTTAGGCACCCTCCCCTTGCAAATCGGTTTTCAATGGTGAGTTCTACTATTGGGTTTGTAATATTTGGTATTAAAGCCAATCACCACCCCGATTAATCGAGTGTAGCTCATTGAGTATGGGATCAAATGAGTTGCGGCTTTGTAGTTGGATCTCAGAAGGGGCGACCTAGAGGCTAGATTAAAATCACTGATAGTTGAGTGGAGCCACCAAAAAGAGAAAGGGCTATCAACAGGTCAATGTCACTAGAGTGAGCCGTCGTGAACATTGACTGCAAAGTGTGGTGGTATGTTATAATCCTAGTGTCCCACATAGATTAAGTATAAGTTTAATCATGTGTTTATAAGCTCTTGGACACCCTACCCTTACAAGCCGATTTTCAAGGGTGAGTTCTACCCATGGGTTTGTAACAGGGGGTAGTTTTGATTTTCTAACTTAAGGAAGAAGGGAAAACAAAGGAAAGACCCCCCAAATTCCAGAAGTTATGTTGTGTAACAGTTCTGAGGAGGATAGAATCTTCATTTCTCTGAAGAGGGCCTGCAATAAGGCTTCTGATCGGCCCATCACTCAACCACTTATCATGCCAAAAGGATAGCTCGCTCTCTTTGCTGGCTATCCATGCCTTCATCTTCTCAAGTATTTATGGGAGAGAACTCTAGCTCAAAAAGAATCCTTCTCCTGATGGAAATGCCAATTAAGTTTGGCCAGTAAAGCTGAGTTCCTTTCCTTGGCAGATTAGAGCAAAGCCTGTCTACACTCTGAGTAATCTTTGAAGGAAGGGCAACACATTGCACGGAGTAATTTGGGATGGTGGATAAGGTGGCTTGTGTCAAGACAAGTCTCCTAGCAAAGGAGAGGACGTGCGTTTTCCATCCCGCTAATCAGTTTTGGATGCGTTCAACCACAGCCCCGAAGTCCTGAGGAATTGACTTATGTTTTATGGGAAAACCAAGATACTTTCCTACGGAAGGAGTAGATCGGAAATTTAAAATATTGCAAAGTTCCTCTCTATAATGTTGGGCCAGATTAGGGGAGAAAAACATCCGGGATTTTTCTGCGCTCACCTTTTGATTGGAAAGGTCACAGAAAGTGTCTAGCACATCCCTAATAGCTCGACAGTCCTTCCTTACATTACATACTTACCTTCCACACTCAAGTTTTCGTCAAACCACCTTGAGTTCAAGGGATAATTATATAATACTTTGAGAGTACAATAAGTTTGTATTCTCTTCTCTCAAATAATAATGAGTCTCACTAATTGAATATATAACGAAATTCAATATCCATATGCAACGAGGGAGTGCAACATTATTGTAGTTCCAAAGTATTGTATAACTTTCTGAGTTTGAGCGAAGACATTAAAAAATAGTAGATATTATCATAAAGGTGTAATCAACAAAATATATTTATTATATTGTTATAAATGTGCAAACCATTGTTTTATAGAATACCATAGACTATTGCAATTTCATAGTTGCCAATTAAGCTTAACGTATTTGTGTGTGTATTGGTTTCTTTGTAACACAATTATGTATAGTGAAATATCGTTGCCTTGGACTTTATAATGTGGACATAGGTTGTTAAGCTGAATTATATTAATTAACTTTCTTCTACTTTTCTCCCGTATTTCTATATTATTCTATTTTCTTCTTTATATTTAACAAAATTTTAAACTAATTTTCATTATATTTATATATATATATATTATTGATGCTCTATTTGATGGCATGGTGCATGAGAACTTTTCCTACCCTGGCTCTGCAACCACTCTAAAAACGAAAAAGGGGTAAAATCATAACTTGAAGCTGACCATGAGACTCCATTGGATTGGATTTTCGATCAAAATCTATCCACCGACCATGAATCACTAAATCAAGTGTAGCAACTCACATCACATTGCGAGGATTGATAAGGTAGGTCTTTAATAAAAATAGCAAAATATTTTAAACAGAGCAACGAAGGTTAATAATTTAGAAAGAAAAAAAAATACTAAACAAAGTAGCTAATTCTAATAATGTGTTTATGACAAGCTCCATCTTGATTTTTGAACCGACCAACGACGAGAAGTCAGGTGTTTATGACAAGCTCCATATGCATAGGACTTTATTTTCTTACTTTACTGCTACATTTTTTTTTTTAATATTCACAAATTCATCCTTTAAATGGAAATGATATTCTGAATGGTGACTTAGTGTAGTGATAATGATATCTTTTGTGATGCTTGATGAATGTATTTCAAACCGCAATTCTCCATTCCTTTACTACCTATCCAAAAAGGTAAAGATGGTCATATTTTATTTCAATTCATAAGCTCCATTTGATGTTGGTCATACAATGAATCCGTTTGAGAATAACTTATTTTCCTTTTGCTAAAAGTGTGCAAAAATATATTTATATTTTTAAAATGTGAAAAAAAAAAAAGTGATGTAGTGAAAATATGGCTTTTACTCGTCCATACGGATCGTCCAAGTGAAGGCCAGCTAGGATGAACCCAGCACACATAAGCGCTCGTCCAAAGTTCCCTTGTAAAGCTCGTCCGTCCTTATGAGCATTTGGACGGACGAGCTCTACACTTAGCCTATGAAATGAATATTAATGTTGTGAACCGTTTCCAGTTACAGTTATGGAAACCGAAGTCAGTTATGGAGTTATGATAACTGCCACAATGGTTACAAGAGTCTACTCCCAATACCAATCAATCCCTTAATAATAGAGGAAGTTATGAGATGTGTAACCGTTAACATCGACACTATATAAACACTTTCACTCCGATAATGAAAGGTAAGTTCATTCTAGGCAATACTCCCAAAATTCTTGAGAGTTTCAGATTTCTTTAAGGAAGATACTAACTTAATATTCGGAGGCTCAGTGGCCGACGACCCCGGTCTCCTCTGACTTTTGTCAACTCTTTTTCAGGACTCAGCCTCAAGATCACCAACGCTCGAAACTTTCAGCCCACTGATATCTCAGGATCTATCAAAAAGTAATAAAAAGTGACATTTTAAAAAGTTGTACATAAAGCTAAAAATGAATAAATAAATAAATAAACTAGCTTATAAACAAGTCTAAACACATAAAACATATCTTGCAACGCAAGAAGTCTTGTATAATAGAAATTTAGAACTTTGACTGTTGTCCTCTCTATATAGAGCACCAGCATTAGATATGCTAAATATATACCAAACACCAAAGTTGACCTCCAGTAGATGTGCTAATTTTTTTAAAATAATTTCTCTCTCCTCTCTACTACCTCTCTGTTCTTTCTCTTTCATATATCTCTTGTAAGGTTGAATTTAATCAACCATTTAATTGGCTTTATTCTGTGACCAATTTGCTTGTAATTTAGCACTTAGCAACCCTGTATTTAGGTGGGAAAATTGTAAGGGTAGTGTGTGAGAAGTTGTGAAGAAAAGCTCAAGAGTGTGTAAGAAAAATAGAGATTCGCGGCTAGGGCTCGCGGGTGGATCGCGACAGGCAAGCCGCCAAAAGCTGACACGTGAGAGGCACATTGGGAAGCTGAAGGGTCGCGCCAGCTATCACGCTACAGGACAAAAGTTCTAGATTGGCCAGGCCGTTACGTCGCGACTTGAACTCGCGATTTGGACAAGCCGCAGACCAAGTCGCCAACTTGTCCTGTTTGGCAAAAACTGACGTTTTGCATTCCTTTCTCACCCTACTATATAAACACCCTTATACCCATCATTTTGAGAGAGCTTCCAGAAAAAATTTTGTGAGAGAAAACCCTAGAGAAAAACAAGATTGCCTCATTCCCAATCTTCATCTAAAAAGACTCTACAAATTCCTCTACTCTCTTCCTCTCTATTGTCATACCCTTGAGAGGTTATTTACCAAACCCTTATCTCACCACACCCACGTCTGTGAAAAGGTCCATTTGGTGCTTAGGGAAGCAATTTGGGAAGGAACCAATATACATTGGTTGATGCTATGGTCAAGTAGCGGAATCCGGCAAGCTAAAGAAGAAATAGGTTCGGTGTAACCTCATTGGAGCAAGAAGCTTGGAGGGCTTAGGTACTTGGGTAGATTAGGCTTGGAGGGTCTTCTGTTGTTCATGTATCCCAACTATATTCTTTAGTGGATTTTATCACCGCTTGGAGGGCGGCGGAGAGGTTTTACGCCGAGAATTTCGGTTTCCTCTTCGATAACACATCGTGTGTTGTTCGTGTGTTTGCATCTCTCTTTCCTTTATCTTTGCCTTATATTTACTACTGTGGATGTGTTTATATTTGGCTTAGATTGTTTTATCAATTATGTTATAAGCTTGTTATCATATTCCGCACATTAATTGTTTGATATAAAGCTTGAATTGGTATTTTTGTATCTGGGGGTTTAAACGTTCAAGGGAGTTTCACACCCATATTGAACTTTCAATTGGTATCAGAGCGGGTACACTTGTTGTGGTTTTAATACCTAAGTGTGATCCTTGACCCCTTGTTGAGATAGATAGGTCTCAATCTCTCATTGCTCCACCATTTTTTGATGGTAATAACTATGCTTTTTGGAAAGTCCGAATGAGGGCGTTTTTGTGTTCTATGGATAAGGCTATGTGGGATGCAGTTGATATAGTTTGGACAAAGCCAGTGGATGCCAAATCCACTTGGGACAAGGCAGCTCTTGCGGCAGCTAATGCAAACAGTAAAACATTGAATGCCATTTTCTGTGGTATCTCTCCAGAAGAATTTCACAAGATTTCACATATTACTGTTGCTAAGGAAGCATGGGAGATTCTGGAGACGACCTATGAAGGAAGCAAGAAGGTGAAAGACACCAAACTTCAGATGCTGACCACTCGCTTTGAGCAGCTAAAGATGGATGAGGATGAGTCCTTTGACTCTTTTTATAGTAAGCTAAACGAGGTGGTCGTCGGCAAATTTAATTTGGGGGAAAAGACGGAGGAGTCTAAAGTTGTAAGGAAGATCCTTCGGTCACTACCAGAAAGTTTTCGTGCCAAAGTTACAGCCATTGAAGAGAGCAAAGATCTTGACGAAATCAAGGTTCAAGAGCTGGTTGGTTCTCTACAGACATATGAGTTGTCTCTTCCTTTAGCGAAGAAGAGCAAATCCCTTGCTCTTAAGACAATTGATGAGAGGATAGTGTCTCATGAATATCTGTTATTGGCTTATTATCATGTTCCGCACATTAATTGTTTGATATAAAGCTTGAATTAGTGTTTTTATAATTTGGGGTCTAAACGTTCAAGGGTATTTCATACCCATATTGAACTTTCAATTGGTATCAGAGCGGGTGCATTCTTCGTGGTTTGATTACCTGAGTGCGATCCTAGACCCCTTGGCGATGGATGCAGCTGTAAAAAGGGTCATGCTGAATTGTGGTTTAGTGTCTGTGATAATGACTCTATGAGTATGTTTGAAGGATGTTCTAAAAATGAACTTTTAGAGCTAATTAAATCCAGAAAACATGCTAGGATGTTCATTCACTTACTGAAATGCTTTGAAAATAAGAGCTACATTTTACACAATAGTCTATGTGAGTCTAATTCTTTGATTGAGAAATACAAAAGAAGAAATAGAACATTGCATGAAAAGGTTGATAATCTAAAGAAAAAAAAAATTCAATCTAGGAAAAGCATGGAAAGTAACAATGAATTTTTGTTTGGTGGTCAAGAATGCTTGTCTCATGCTTGTATGTTTGTACACACCTCATTGAAGGTATTTAATTCGTGCTTATGATATCTTGATAGTGGATGTTCTCGTCATATGACAGGAGATAAATTACTGTTTAAGACTCTCAAAGAGAAAGCATGTGACTATGTGACTTTTGGTGATAGGAGTCATGTTCAAATTCTCGGGAAAGGAACGGTTGAAATACCGGGATTACCTTTACTGAAAAAAGTGCTACACATCAAAGGATTGAAGGCAAATCTCTTAAGCATTACTCAAATATGTGATGAAGAGTTCCTTGTCCAATTCTCAAAGAAGGGGTGCATAATCATTGATGAAAAAGGGATTCAAGTCTTGGAGGGAAATAGGACTATTGATAATTGCTATGGAGTAGTTCCTACGGCACCCATCTCATGTAGAAGTGCTCGTGTTGATATGCTAAAACTTTGGCATCACAGGTTCGGACATGTCAAATGGGGAAACAAACAAAAGCAAACCATCACAAGGTGAATGTGATTGCTACCTCACAGTGTTTGGAACTTCTTCACGTTGATCTAATGGGGCCTACAAGAACTGAAAGCCTAGGAGGAAAGAGATACATTATGGTGGCAGTTGATGATTTCTCAAGGTACTCTTGGGTGGAATTCCTTAGAGAGAAATCTGAAGCATGTGATAAAATGCAAAGATTATGCAAGCGACTGCAGAATGAAAAAGGAGTTCCCATAGTCAAAATCAGAAGTGATCATGGGAAGGAATTCGAGAATGCTAAATTTGAGTCGTTTTGTGAAGAGCATGGTATCAAAAAGGAATTTTCAGCTCCAAAGACTCCGCAACAAAATGGGGTAGTTGAAAGAAAGAACCGGGTGATCCAATAGACGGCTAGAGTTATGCTACTCAACAAAAACATACCTCAAAAGTTCTGGGCTGAAGCTGTGAACACATCTTGTCACATTTATAACAGAATTTATTTCCAAGCAGGGATAAAGAAGACGTTATACGAAATATGGAGAGAAAAGAAACCCAAGGTGAAGTATTTCAGAGTATTTGGGAGCACATGCTACATTCTAAATGACAGGGAAAATCCAAGAAAATTTGATGCTAAGAGTGATGAGGGAATATTCCTAGGATACTCCACAAATAGCCGAGCTTATAGAGTGTACAACAAACGCACTAAGACGATAATGGAATCAATCAATGTGGTCATAGACGACACCATATCTAAAAAGGAAATTGAGGATGATGAAAAGGGGCTCAAACTCAAGGAAAATGAGGATGTTGATGATATGCCTCTAAGTGATGATGCTGAGAAAGTAACACCTGGAAAGGAGTCCACACCTTCTATATCAAAAAGAGAGACTAGATCAACACGAGAAGTCTCAAGTCCTCTCACTCCTCCAGAAGTTCAAATACCAATTTCTCATGATGAGGAACTCTCAACTACCAAGAAACATTCATCAAAAGTGACTCTCAATCATCCATCAAGTAATATTATTGGGGATGTGAACGAGGGACTTCGTTTGAGAAAAGGGCCAAGGTATACTACTAACCATGTAACATACAACTGCTATCTTGCTCAATTTGAACCTAAAAAGGTAGAAAAAGCACTGAAAGATGAGAATTAGGTAGAGTCTATGCACCAGGAACTACACCAATTTGTTAGAAATGATGTATGGGAATTGGTTCCAAGGCCTGAAGATACACATGTGATTGGCACCAAGTGAATTTTTAAGAATAAAACAGATGAAGATGGTGAAGTTATCCGAAATAAGTCTAGATTGGTGGCTCAAGGGTATACTCAGGTGAAAGGCATAGATTTTGATGACTCATTTGCTCCGGTAGCAAGACTAGAGTCCATTTGGATTCTCTTATCCATAGCATGCATCATGGACTTCAAGTTGTATCAAATGGATGTAAAAAGTGCCTTCTTAAACGGCCTTCTTAATGAAGAAGTTTTCATTGAACAACCTAAGGGGTTTGAAGATCCTCACTTCCCGAGTCATGTATTAAGATTGAAGAAAGTTTTGTATGGGTTGAAGCAGGCACCAAGACCATGGTATGATCGTCTCATTACTTACCTATTGGATCGTGGGTTCAAAAGAGGTCAAGCAAATCGCACATTATTTGTTAAAAGAGATGAAAAATCCCTTCTTGTCGCTCAAGTGTACGTGGATGATATTGTTTTTGGATCCATAATTGATCAACTTGCTCACGAGTTCTCGGAAGAAATGAAGAGGGAATTTGAAATGAGCATGGTGGGAGAGTTGAACTACTTCCTTGGGTTTCAAGTGAAACAACGGAGAGATAGTATATTTATTTCTCAAGAGAAGTATGCCAAAAATCTTGTCAAAAGATTTAGTCTGGACTCCAAGAAACACTCCTCTACTCCCATGAGTTCCTCGGCAAATTTGAGCATAGATGCAGCCGGTGTTGACGTTGATCCAACCCTTTATCGGAGTATGATTGGTAGTCTTCTTTATCTTACAGCAAGTAGGCCAGATATTGCATTCAGTGTCGGAGTATGTGCAAGGTTTGAAGCTGCTCCTAAAGAATCCCATTTAATAGTAGTTAAGCAAATCATTCGCTATGTAAATGGCACATCTGAATATGGAATTTGGTATACAAAAGATTCGAATGAGTGTTTGGTGGGATATTCAGATGCTGACTGGGCAGGGTGCATTGATGATAGGAAAAGTACTTCTGGTGGGTGCTTCTATCTTGGAAATAACTTGGTTTCATGGATGAGCAAAAAGCAAAATTCAATATCTCTGTCAACGGCTGAAGCTGAATACATTGCAGCAGGAAGTTGTTGTGCACAATTGTTATGGATGAGAAAGCTATTACATGACTATGGAATTTCTCAAGACACTATGTATGTGTTCTGTGATAACACTAGTGCCATAAACCTATCAAAGAATCCAGTTCAGCACTCCAAATCAAAGCATATCGAGATCCGCTATCACTTCATTCGGAACTTCGTAGAGGACAAGATAGTATGTCTAGAATTCATCAACACTGACAATCAAAAGGCAGACATATTCACCAAACCTCTTGATGGCCCTAGGTTTGAATCCTTGCGCAAGACAATTGGTGTCGGTATCATTCCTTAAACTCAATCTTCCATGACATTTTTTTGGTTTGTTGAGTGGGTCTTTTGTTTATCTAAATGTTTTTTTGTTTTTTTTTTTGGTTTGTAATATTTTTGTGTCAAAAATCCAAAAACACATAAAAAAAAGTAGAAAATCCATAAAGTTTGATCACTTTGTTGAGTTTTTGTCACAAAGCATGTTTTGCGTTGTACCTTTGTGCTTATGGCTTTGTGCATTTATCGAGCTTAGCTTGTCTCTCATGCACTCATATCATTGTGGAAGAAATTCTGAAATCTATGTTACTATTGTAAATAAATCTTCAACCTTGTCATGAATGATTAATGAATGGTTGTGATGATCTTGAGACATGCATAAACTCATGCCTATATATCTTCCCACCTTTTATTTTTATGCTTAAAAGAGCTCTCTAAATGTAAATCTCCAAATTCTCACAAACACTCCGAGTTTCTCTGTGAAAATCCTCCATTTCTGCATCATCTTCTCTCAAATCTTCCACAAAAAGGTATGGGCTTTCTTCCTTTCCCTTCATACTTACTGGTTTAAGCAATTTTTTATTTGTGAAGATGTTGTTGTGGGCTGTGACTTATCATGTTCGAACATGGGTTTCTGATTTTCGGGATATATTGCTTGTTTGTGCTGGTTCTAACACTAATCTTCTCAATCTTGTGTACCTACTGTGGTATTGGTTGGTTGCACACACTCATTGCCATGTTTTGAACCCAAATGTCAAGTATTTAGGATTTCCTTCTTTACACATGGAATGGCACTGACATATTGCTAATAATGTTTGTTGTCCTGTTTGGTGTTTCTTGTGTGTGTAAAATCATGGTGCAGAGTTAAAATGTCTCCATTCAAGAGATCAGCTGTGAAAGGAGGCAGTAGCAAAGGAAAGGAACATGTTATTGAAATGGATGATTTTTCTGCTACACCAAAGTGGGCTCGTTCCCCATCTGGTGTGTTCGATCCCAAGAGGTTTCGATCATATCCTGCCTTTCAGACTCATGACAATTACTTCAAAAAGGCTACACCTCTAATTGAAAGAGTCTTTGACCAACATTCTCTGTTTGACACCAACATTCCTCAATGGTTTGCACGCAAGGATTGGAATTATCTCATCTCTGACCTTGATGATGCATATGAAGATCTGGTCAAAGAGTTCTATGCCAATGCAATTGTTGAAGGAGATGAACTTAAGTGCTGGGTTAGAGGAAAAAGTTTCTCGGTCTCTCCCGCATACTTAGCAGAGATTCTGCCCATCAATAGGCCAATTCTTGGGGTCTCACCGGTCTATGATGATTTACATCCGGATGAAGAACTACTTAAAGCAGCTCTTAGGGAAAATCTGGAATTTTCCTCAAATGGGAACTCAGTTAGTGTTTCATCTCTTCCTCCAAAATTAAGGGTGCTCACCATCATTATGTTTCACAACTTGTATCCCCTATCCAGCACAGGGTATATGAATCTCGGGCGTGCACTGTTTCTTCATGATCTGATTTCTGATGTCGAGATTGACATCTATGCTCATATCTTTCATATCCTTCGTAAAACTGCTCTACGAAGCGAATCAAGGATGTGCATCCCATTTTGCTGTCTCATCTCACGAATTCTGAAGTGTAAAGGGCTCCATCCGTCTGACAATGAATTTTCCTGCGCAAAACCATGTCAAATCAACATGCGCACATTCAACGCTAGCATTGGTCATAGTAAGAAGGGAATCAAAATAGAAGCTTTTGCGTCCCACAGTGGCTCGCGCTCCAGTTCACTTCTTGCTGACGAGAAGCTAGACTCTATTGTAGCTTCTGTTCATGAACTGAGTTCCAATATATCCGACCTTACTTCCATCTTGAATCATCTCAGCATTCGATGGGATATGAAGTTCACTTCAATTCAAACTCAATTGGATGAAATTCAAAGAAAGCTAGAAGATAATGACGACTAGCTATTCCATGACAAAAAATGGGAGAGCTCAACGAAAGGGAGAGATTTCAGCTAACAGACTTTTGTTTACTATTTTTGTCTATCTTTAGTTGTTACCATATTTCTGTATCCATCTTATATAATTCAGTTTCAGCACTTTATGTTTTGTTTTGTACCCATGTTGCTTATGTAAGCTTTAAGGGTTTGTTTATGCACATTTTGTAGGCCTTTGTGGTTTGTGCCATGCTTTATGCAGCCTTTGTGCTTTGTTATATCAATACTTCTAACTAAATGTCTTGCATTTTTCTTCTAAGCACTGTCACTCTTGTGCCCGTTGTAGGATTGTTCCTAGATGCACATACTTCATGTATTGTGCATTGATTGAGTGTTGGTCATTCAAGCGATTTATCTTGTGTTTATTGTCTTGAATGTCCGGATGTTCATTTCAAGTGTAAATGAGCATTGTGATCACTTGGCTATAGTGATTACCTGTTTTGGTTTTGCCATGGTTTATTACTTTATTCCATTGTGCATGATCGCATTGTGCTTGCTCCATATGCATTACAAGTTTCTGTATATAATGAACTTATTGTGTTGTTGTGTTTCAGGAGTTACTTGTTCTTATGGTTCTAAAACTTCGCAGATTCTAGAGTTAGGTGTGAGTGAGTTTTCTAACTATTCACAACTCACGCGTTAAGACTAAAGTTTGTTTTAGGGTTTTGTCACAGAATAGCCAAAAGGGGGAGATTGTAAGGTTGAAAATTATCAACCATCGTGGTGGCTTTATTCCGTGCCAGTTTGCTTGTAAATTAAGCACTTAGTAACCCTGTATTTAGGTAGGATTATTGTAAAGGTAGTGTGTAAGAAGTTGTGAATAGAAGCTCAAGTATGTGCAAAGAAGCAGAGCTTCGCGGCTAGGACTCGCGGCTGCAAGTCGCCAACTCCAGGCACGTGAGATGCATGCAGGGAAGCTGAAGGGTCGCGCCAACTGTCACACTACAGGACAAAAGTCCCAGGCTAGCCAAGCCATTACGTCGCGACTTGATTTTGCGACTTGGACAAGCCGCGAGACCAAGCCGCCAATTTACCCTATTTGGCAAAAATATGTCTCTTCGTATTTTCATCTCACCTCACTATATATAGACCCTTATACCCACTAAATGTAAAGAGCTTCTAGAGAGAATTTTTGTGAGAGAAAACCCTAGAGAAAAACAAGATTGCCTCATCCCCAATCTTCATCTAAGAAACTCTACAAATTTCTCTACTCTCTTCCTCTCCATTGCCATACCCTTGAGAGGTTTTTAACCAAATCCTTATCTCACCACACTCACATCTGTGAGAAGGTTTATTTGGTGCCGAGGGAAGCAGTTTGGAAGGAACCAATATACATTAGTTGATGCTATGGTCAAGTAGCAGAATCCGGGAAGCTAAAGAAGAAATAGGTTCGGCGTAACCTCGTTGGAGCAAGAAGCTTGGAGGGCTTAGGTACCTGGGTAGATTCGGCTTGGAGGGTCTTCTGTTGTTCATGTATCCCAACTACATTCTTTAGTGGATTTTATCACCGATTGGAGGGGGCGGAGAGGTTTTACGCCGAGGACTTTGGTTTCCTCTTCGATAACACATCGTGTGTTGTTCGTGTGTTTGTATCGTTCTTCTCTTTATCTTTGCCTTATATTTACTGTTGTGGATGTGTTTATATTTGGCTTAGATTGTCTATCAATTCTGTTATTGGCTTATTATCATGTTCCGCACATTAATTGTTTGATATAAAGCTTGAATTGGTATTTTTATAATTTGGGGTCTAAACGTTCAAGGGTGTTTCATACCCATATTGAACTTTCACAGTACCTAAACTCCAAACCCATAATCTGGTATGTAGACCTATGTATGTAAGTAAGGGGCCCAAAAGGCCCAGTTTGGTTCCTGGACCTAAACCAAGTGGCGACTCCTAAATCTCCACCTCCCGTCCTTTTAGCTGAGGCGTACCTTCCGTGGGGGACATGAACCACACGTGAGTAGTGCGAGATGGTGCACTCATAGACTCTAAAAATCACTTATATTAGTTAAGCTAAAATTGTGAAAGTTTGGATTGTGGCTACCTGCTATAGTATAAGGCTACTGTAGCTATGTAAATTGATAAAGAAATAATAAAAAATAAGAGAGAGAATTATATTTGATTTGGAAGAATAAAAAAAAAAATTAATAATGAAATAATATTCTAATGAAATGTAGTGTAAAATAGATAATTTGTTGTAGAGTGTTTTGAAAAGTTATTGTATAAAATAGAAAAAGTATGTTCTTATGCTACAGAAATTTTTTCACAAGCTGATGTGCATGCTCTAGTCCCTAAAGTTTACCTAATGAGTGTTATTGATCCATAAAGTTTCAAATGAGCACTATTGATCCATGAAGTTTAAAAAATGAGCTTTGTTGGTCTCTTCATAAACTTCCATTTGTTTTCTTGCCTATTGCAAATTTTGTATTTTATTAAAAAATACACGTAAGCATCAACTCACAATCTGAATTATCAAACTATTTTTACAAATTAGACTTATTCCAATTGACAGGACTGACGAACTGATCTCCCAGAGACAATCTCAACAATTACGGATGAAGACATCCCCAAACGAGTTAAGCAAATACCCGCATCACTAACGAAGACAACCAGGCCATTAAATGCAGCCAATTACACCCGGAGTGGTTACGGGGCCAGCTGTATGAGCCGTTGGAGCACATTAATAGCTATATTACACAACACAAAACGTTACCAAAAGGAACATCAAGGCCACCATAACTACCTCAACGGGTAGGAGTTGCAAAAGACATATATAAGGCCCTCATGATATCAACAGGAGGTATGAGAAAATACTGAGATAATTTTACTACCATTTTGCTATTCTGTTTTACTTCATAAAGCACTTTTATATTAACTTTAGCATCGAAGACATTGTGGTAGGCACCACATCGGTGACCAGTTTTGAGAAGACATACACGTGAATTGTGGATTGGCTCCATCTGCTGGTTGACGAACTTACGCTTCATCAACTTGGCACTGTCTGTGGGAAGCGCATTTTCGTGTTACATTCGAAAACATAGTTTCCATCAACTTTTATATTCAGATGGAGTCTAACCAAGATTCCACAGCCTTGGCTCAGCAAGTCTAGACTCTTGCGGCCACTGTTGAAGAACTTACTAGGCAAAACCAGGAAATGAAGCTGCGGCTCCAGCAGGAGGAGAATCGATCTAAAGGCAACTTGGAAGATGAGGGAGATAGTCATAGAAGAAGTAACCATCGAAGACCTACTACTCCAGATGAAGAGAATTCAGATCTCCTTAGAGAGATAAGGAAGGAGATAAATGAGCGAAGGAATGCCCTAAAGGAGAAAACAGACCGGAGCGTTGATAGACTGGTAAGAGTCATGGATTCACCCTTCACTACAGCAGCCCTAGAGTGTTCGGTGCCGTCAAAATTTCGTTTGCCTCAATTTGAGCCATTTGACAGACTTAAGGACCCCCAAGACCATCTTAATACCTTCAAAACGACGCTGGGTCTTCAATAACCACCTGACAAGATATTTTTCCGTTCATTCCCCACTACTCTCAAGGGAGCTGCAAAGGAATGGTTCACAAAGTTGCCAACATCGTCTATCGATAACTTTGAGTAGTTGAGCAATGCTTTCTTGCGTCACTTCATCGAGGGGCAACGTCCGAAAAGGCCAGTAGACCACTTACTCACTATTAAACAGGGAGAGAAGGAAACCCTAAGATCATATGTAAAACACTTCACTCGGGAGACCCTGAAGGTAGACGAAACTGATGATAAGGTGCAACTGACGACTTTCAAAGCAGAACTAAGATCCAGAGATCTCGTGGCTTCACTCGCGAAGAATCCTCCAAAAATGATGGCAGAGATGCTCCTCAAAGCACAAAAGTACATGAATGCTGAAGACGTATTAACAGCCACAAAGGATATAGAGAAACCAGGAGATAAAGGAAGGAAGGACAACGAGCATAGGGGACAGAAGTGAGAGCGCCCAGATCGCCGAATCGGTGACGGCAACAGGAGGAAAGACGATAAGAATTCTCGAAAGGTAAAATTTACCCTTTTAGTTATGCCTGTTGACAAAATTCTAATGCAGATTAAGGACGAACACTACCTCAAATGGTTGAGACCATTACATTCATCTCCCCATGCTCGTGATAAGAATAAGTATTGTCGGTTTCATAAGGATCATGGTCACTGCATAGAAGACTGTCGGGACTTAAAGGAGCAGATAGAAGAGTTGATTTGAAAAGGGAAACTGCAGAAATATGTGAAAAAAGGGGAGTATAGTAAGTCCAAAAACAGTGATAAGAGTCTGCACGAGTTCACATCCAGGAATGAAGATCGTCCGTCCTAGCTTCCACAAGATGTGATTGGTGAAATAAAGACGATTGCAGGGCGACCCTTCAAGGGAGGATCATTTAGATCCCTCAAAAAAGCATGCTAAAGACAAGTGAAAAGCATCCACATGATACCGCTGTTTAAGCAAAGACGGACAGAGCAAGACATGTCTTTCAACGAGTCAGATGCTAGAGGAGTGAAGCAGCCTCACAACGACCTTTTGGTCATAATGCTGACTATAGAGGGATTCAACACCAAAAGGATCCTTATGGACAATGGTAGCTCTGTGGACATAATATACCTTCCTGTTTTTCAGCAGTTGAAGCTAGATCTAAGAAGACTACGCTTATTTGACTCTCCACTCGTCAGTTTAAGTGGAGACAGGGTCTATCCTAAGGGAATAGTGACGTTGACAGTGACAGTGGGGACCTACCCAACGCAGTTGACTCATCAGTTAGATTTCTTAGTGGTAGATTGCCCCTCGTCATACAATGTAATTATTGGAAGGCCTACACTCAACAATTGAAGAGCAGCCACATCTACTTATTGCCTGAAGGTAAAGTTCCCAACACATAACGGTGTAGGTGAGGTAAAAGGAGACAAAGTCTTAGCCAGAGAATGCTACCAAGCCGTCTTGGCTGCAAAGGAGAACCATACATGGATGATTGAAGAAAAGGTGGAAGATAGAATGGAACTCTGGAAACAGTGGAATTGGACGAAGTAGACACAACAAAGACGACAAAAATAGGGACGACATTAAGTCCTGTAATGAGAATAAAGCTCATCCAGTTCCTTAAAGAGAACATAGATGTCTTCGTATGGAGTCACGAAGATATGCCAGGCATATCTCTGGAAGTTATTTAGCATAGGTTGAATGTAGACCCGGAGAGAAAGCCCGTCTAGCAGAAACGAAGAATTTTTGCCCCAGAGTGAGACCAAGCGGTTACAGACGAGGTTAACAAATTATTAACAGCAGGATTCATCCGCGAAGTGTACTATCCTGACTGGCTCGCAAACATCGTCTTAGTGAAGAAGGCAAATGGGAAGTGGAGAATGTGTGAGAACTTCACAGACTTAAACAAGACATGCCCGAAGGATAGTTTCCCTCTTCCAAGGATAAACCAGCTTATAGATTCTACAGTTGGACATAAGTTGTTGACGTTCATGGATGCTTTCTCGGGATACAACCAAATAAAAATGACTGAAGAAGATTAGGAGAAAACTGCTTTCATTACAAGCCAAAGGCTTTATTGTTATAAGATGATGCCTTTCGAATTAAAGAATGTAGGAGCTACTTATCAGAGGTTAGTAAACAAGATGTTCAGTAAGCAGATCAGCAGGAATATAGAGGTGTACATGGATGATATGCTCATAAAGAGTAAGGAAGAACTCATCCACCTGGACGATCTAAAGGAGACATTCGCCACCCTCAAACAGTACCAGATGAAGCTGAACCTAAGTAAGTGTGTTTTTGGTGTAGCCTCAGGGAAATTTCTGGGATTCATGGTGTCCTAGAGGGGAATAGAAGCAAACCAGGAAAAGGTGCAAGCCATAATCAACATGACATCGCCCAAGACCGTCAAGGAAGTCCAGAAGCTCACAGGAAGGATCGCAACCATTAATAGATTCGTCTCTAAAGCAACGAAAAAATGCCTACCCTTCTTCAAGACTGAGACAGGCTTTCGCCTGGACCGATGAATGTGAAGCAGCATTCCAGGAACTCAAATGCTACTTAAGTAATCCACCCCTTCTAAGCCTGTCCAAGGAAGGAGAAAACCTATACTTATACCTGGCAGTATCAGCTACAGCCGTGAATGCAGCCCTGCTTCGAGAAAAAGCCAAGAAACAGCTCCCAGTGTACTACGCTAGTCAAGCTTTCCAAGGGGCTAAATCAAAGTATCCAAGAATTGAAAAGATTGTGCTCGCCCTAATAGTAGCCCCACGCAAACTAAGACAGTATTTTCAGGCAAATCCTATCCTAGTAATAACGAACCAACCCATCAAGAAGTCCATGAACAAACCTGAAGCAGCTGGAACAATGGTCCAGTGGGCAATTGAACTCAACATTAAAGCACAAGCGTTAGCGGACTTCATCACCGAATTCACCTCCCTGGACGAGGATGGGTTCGTTAATGAAGTCGAATCATGGACAATATAGACTGATGGTTCGTCAACCCAAAAGAAGGGGGGAATAGGGGTCGTCATAACCAGCCCTGACAAAGAAGTACTTAAGTATGGCGTTCAACTAAAATTTTCAGCTACCAACAACGAGGCCGAGTACGAAGGAATACTAACGGGGCAGAGACTCAGAAAGGCGTTAGGAGCTAAGAACCTGTTAGTTCAAAATGATTTGAAGCTGGTGATTGGGCAGATTAAGGGAGAATTCGAAGCAAAGAAAGAAAGAATGCAGAAATACCTCAGGCTAACGAAGCATCTGACTCAAGAGTTTGATAAGGTGGAATTTGTACAAATCCCAAGAAGCTAAAACATGGAAGCAGATGAAATCTCGAAGATAGCATCGTCAGAAGAATAGGCAACAGATATAGGTTTGATGTTGGAAGTCTAGAAACGCCCCAGCATTGAAGAAGTCCCAACTTTTGCAATCTAGAGCACAAACAGCTAGATGACACCCATTGTGTCTTTCCTCCAGGACGGGCACCTCCCACAAAATGCAGACGAGGCCAGAAAGGTCAAGAAGTGGGCGGCCAGGTTTACGATCCTTAATGATACTTTATACAAGAGAGGCTTCTCTATGCCTTACTTGAAGTGTGTCGACGAAGAGGAAGCTAAGTACACCCTGGCAGAAATCTACGAAGGGATTTGCGAGGATCATACCGACCCTAGATGTTTGGTAAGCAAGGTTATTCGAACAGGTTATTTTTGGCCTACTATGCAGGTAAATGCAATGGAGCTCGTCAAAACGTGTGACAAATGTCAACGGTTCGAGAATGTTCAGCGACTTCCAACAGAGAAACTAACAACAATAGCATCCCCATGGCCATTTGCGCAATGGGGGATCGACATCGTCGGTCCACTGCCCCTAGGTAAAGGTCAGTTAAAATTCCTACTAATTGCTATTGACTACTTTACGAAGTGGGTTGAAGCAAAGGCACTTGCAACCATCACGGAAGCAAGGATCCGGGGTTTTATATGGAAAAATATAATTTGTAGGTTCGAGATTCTAAGGACGATCATATTAGATAATGGGCGACAGTTCGATAGCCAAGACTTCAGAGACTTTTGTTCAGACCTAGGTATCAAGAACCAGTTCTCATCTCCAGGGCATCCTCAGGTGAACGGACAGACGGAGGTGACAAATCGGACACTACTCAAGATCATCAAGACCAAGCTGGACAACGTGAAAGGTGCCTGGTCGAAAGAATTACCTAACATTTTGTGGGCCTACAGGACCACTACAAGAACCCCAACAGGGGAGATCCCCTTCAAGCTCACCTATGGCACTGAAGTAGTGATCTCAGTCGAGGTAGGAGTAACCAGTATCAGGCGAAAGGTATTCAACGAACAAGACAATGACAATCACCTGCGAATAAACCTGGACTGCTTAGATGAAGTGAGAAAGAAAGCTTCCAGCAGAATGATGAAATACCAGCAAAAAATGGCCGACTACTACAACAAGAGGGTAAAGCTCAAACGACTTGACATAGGTGACCTCGTCTTGCGCAAAGTCACCACAGTAACTAGAGACTCTACACAAGGAAAACTTGGCCCCACATGGGAAGGACCCTATCGAGTCGTCCACTACTCTAGGCAAGGCAGCTATCACCTAGAAACCCCAAACGGATAGAGACTCCCAAGGCCATGGAACATCGAGCACTTGAAGAAGTACCATCAATAGATGTAACAAACAAATGCATTTGTAAGGTTTAAATTTATCAACCATCTTGTTGGCTTTACTCCATGTCAATTTGCTTGTAATTTAAGCACTTAGTAACCCTGTATTTAGGTGGGATTATTGTAAGGGTAGTGTGTGAGAAGATGTGAAGAAAAGCTCAAGTATGTGTAAAGAAGCAGAGCTTCGCGGCTAGGACTCGCGGGTGGCTCGTGGCTGCAAGTCGCCAACTTCAGACACGTGAGATGCACACAGGAAAGCTGAAGAGTCGCGCCAGCTGTCGTACTATAGGACAAAAGTCCCAGGCTGGCCAGACCGTTACGTTGCGACTTGATTTTGCGACTTGGACAAGCCGCGAGACCAAGCCGCCAATTTATCCTGTTTGGTAAAAAACTATCTCTTTGTATTCTCATCTCACCTCACTATATATAGACCCTTATACCCACTAAATTGAGAGAGCTTCCAGAGAGAATTTTGTGAGAGAAAACCCTAGAGAAAAACAAGATTGCCTCATCCCAAATCTTCATCTAAGAAACTCTACAAATTCCTCTACTCTCTTCCTTTCCATTGTCATACCCTTGAGAGGTCTTTTACCAAATCCTTATCTCATCACACCCATGTCTATGAGAAGGTTTATTTGGTGCTGAGGGAAACAGTTTGGAAAGAACCAATATACATTGGTTGATGCTATGGTCAAGTAGCGAAATCCGGGAAGCTAAAGAAGAAATAGGTTCGGCGTAACCTCGTTGGAGCAAGAAGCTTGGAGGGCTTAGGTACCTGGGTAGATTAGGCTTAGAAGGTCTTCTGCTGTTCATGTATCCTAACTATATTTTTTAGTAGATTTTATCACCGCTTGGAGAGCGGAGGAGAGGTTTTACGTCGAGGGCTTCGGTTTCCTCTTCGATAACACATCGTGTGTTCTATGTGTGTTTGCATCTTTCTTCCCTTTATCTTTGCCTTATATTTACTGTTGTGGATGTGTTTATATTTGGCTTAGATTATTTATCAATTATGTTATAAGCTTATTATTATGTTCTGCACATTAATTGTTTGATATAAAGCTTGAATTGGTATTTTTGTAATTTGGGGTCTAAACGTTCAAGGGTGTTTTGTACCCATATTGAACTTTCAATTGATATCAGAGCGGGTATACTTGTTGTGGTTTTAATACCTGAGTGTGATCTTTGACCCCTTGTTGAGATGGATAGGTCTCAATTTCTCACTGTTCCACCATTTTTTGATGGTAATAATTATACATTTTGGAAAGTCCGAATGAGGGCGTTTTTGTGTTCTACGGATGAGGCTGTGTGGGATGCTGTTGAAATAGGTTGGACAAAGCCGGAGGATGCCAAATCCACTTGGGACAAGGCAGCTCTTGCGGCGGCTAATGCAAACAATAAAACATTGAACGCCATTTTTTGTGGTATCTCTCTAGAAGAATTTCACAGGATTTCACATATTACCATTGCTAAGGAAGTATGGGAGATTTTGGAGACGACTTATAAAGGAACCAAGAAGGTGAAAGACACCAAACTTCAGATGTTGGCCACTCACTTTAAGCAGCTAAAGATGGATGAGGATGAGTCCTTTGACTCTTTTTACAGTAAGCTAAACGAGGTGGTCGTTGGCAAATTTAATTTGGAGGAAAAGACGGAGGAGTCTAAAGTTGTAAGGAAGATCCTTCGGTCAGTACCAGAAAGTTTTCGTGCCAAAGTTACAACCATTGAAGAGAGCAAAGATCTTGACGACATCAAGGTTCAAGAGCTGGTTGGTTCTCTATAGACATATGAGTTATCCCTGCCTTCTCAGAAGAAGAGCAAATCACTTACTCTTAAAACAATTAATGAAAGAGTGGCATCACATGACCCTTCGAAAGAAGATGCAATAGATAAAGATGTGGCGTATCTTGTAAAAAACTTCCGAAAATTCTTGAAATTCAAGAATGGTGGGAAATTTGGTGACAAAGGAAAGGTCTATGCCACTACTCTGAGTGACTTGGATTCATCAAACTCTAACTCGGATAGAGCTGTGACAGAGAAGGAAATTACTCCACTTTCATGACCATTGCACATGTGGAGATCTTGGATGATTTGGGTACACTTATGAAGGAGCTTGGGAAACATTCTGATTTGGAGTCTATTGGAATAGTCGAGGAGTCTGAAGATGAGGAAGTTAAAGAAGCAGTGGGATTGCAAGAGACTTACAACTCACTCCTTGAGAAGACCGGTGAATATGCTAAGGTGGCTAATGCAGCCATTAAGAAGATGAAAATGGTTGAGGAAGATTACAAAAGTCTCCTGGCACGATACAAGGAGGCAAAATGTGAGATTGAAGCACTTAATGGTGAGCTATAAAAAGCTTACACAAAAGTGAGATACCTTGAGCAAGAGGTAGTGGAAGCTCATGCCAAGATAGATAGGGTCTCCTCTAGGAAGTTAGATGATGTTATTTCATCTCAAAAACATGCCTCAGACAAATCCGGATTGGGATACACCGGAGGAAGTAGCTCATCAGCAAATGTCACCAAAGAAGTGAAGTTTGTAAAGGCTAAGTTGACGACTGTGGATAGGTCCAGTCCTGAGAAAATTAAAGCCGAGAAGAAGAAGAATGTGGCTAATCAACAGGTATTACATAAGTTCAGTAATCAATCAGAATCCAGATATGGAGTTAGAGGAAGATCACTCCCAAGACAGCAGTAGGGTCCTAGAACGGAGTATGTTTGTCATTATTGCAGATTGCAAGGACATACCAGACCCTACTATCAAAAGCTAAGAGCAGACAACAATGCAAGTGCACCTCAGTCACGAGCAAGAAGAAATGATATGAGGACTTGGGGTGGTGAGCAACCAAGAAGCCAAAAACGTGATCCAGGAATGATGGACGTGATGAAGATGATCGGTGCATTCACCAATTGCTTGGAAAGCTTCACTCGAAGGTTTGACAGTCCTAACTCTCGTACCCGATCCGTCAAGGATATCACCCCAAATGCACGTGACCTGTGGGTGACAAAGGGTACTCATGCATAAGCATTATAACATGTCCATGCATCAATTCTTCCTATACTTTGTGGATATGATTGGTTATATGCTTTGTGTTTTTTAGTATTGATTTTTAATTTGTGTTCTGTTTGTGTTTATAATGCTTTTACATTTTCTTCGTTCTGATCAATCTTTTACTATTTTTGTGTCAAAAATCCAAAAACACATAAAAAGTAGAAAATCCAAAAAGTTTGATCATTTTGTTGAGTTTTGTCTCAAAGCATGTTTTGCCTTGTAACTTTGTACTTATGGCTTTGTGCATTTAAGGAGCTTAGCTTGTCTCTCATACACTCATATCATTGTGGAAGAAGTTCTAAAATCTATGTGACTGTTGTAAATAGATCTTCAACCTTGTCATGAATGATTAGTGAATGGTTTTGTTGATCTTGAGACATGCATAGACTCATGCCTATATATCTTCCCATTTTTTATTTTTTATGCTTAAAAGATCTCTCTAAATATAAATCTCCAAATAAAAAGAGATATAAAGCTGCAAAAGCCTGTCGCACAAACTAGTATTCGACTAGGAAAAAGGGAAAGCAACCAAAATAAAATGTATGATACCCAAAAAGCCAAATGCTAAATCATCAATTGAAATATCAAAAATTTCAGGCATCTATCTCTCAATGAGATTTTTTTTGCTCAAAAGTTGCAAATGATATGTTGAATATGGAGCCAAATGAAAAGCTTCAAAGAATTGTTATCAAGTCCTTGTGGGAGGTCATATATGCATGTTTCTNGTCGCATGTCCCAGTCGCGAGATCACTCAGAGATTTTTCACGGCTAACTGGCGAGTAAATGCTCTAATCGCGAAAAAGACTTGGAAATTTTTTTCAAAATTTGAATTTTCCTGTTTTCGCGGGTTAGTGTGGCAACTGGTTCACAGGTGAAAGGTCCAGTCGCGAGAAGTACTTAGAGAATTTCGTGGCTCATATCGCGACTATCTCGCGGGTAGACCTTCCAGTCGTGAAAAACACTTAGAGAAATTTCTTAAGTTTTTGTCTCTTCACAGTGTTTCGCGGTTTAACCTGGCGACTTACTGGCGACTTGATCCAGTCGCGAAAAACGCGTGTTCTGCGTTTTAAAGACAAATTTTGAAACTATTTTTCATTTTTTTCCCTCGAAGTTTAGTATCTGTTCATCTTCTCTTCAAAAATTCTTTCTCAACATTCCGTGGCTCTTTGAAAAAGCTCTCATTTTCTGCATCATGTCTTCATCAAACATCAAGAAAAAGGTATGGGCTTTCTTGTCTTCACTTTATTCATCATGATTTCATTATTGTTCTCTTGAATCTGTGTGTTGAGTTGTTGGGTTGTGATTTTGAGGGGCTCGACCATGGGTTTGCATATATTGTTGAGTTTGGGTGTGTGATGCTAATTGCTCTTGTTGCATTGACTGTTTTGGAATCTTTGTTTACATCTGGTCATTTATCCTAAGTCTGAGCCTTGATATTTGTGAGTTTGTTGTTAGGCATATGAATGTGGGGTTTTCTGCATTTTTTACTGTGGTTCTAAATTTATATGTTTGGTTGTGGTTTTGGTGATTATGGCTGCCATTTTTTTTACTCTTATGTAAACTTATCGTGTAGGTGCTGCTACATTGTTTTTGCACTATTCATACCAAATGGGTCTTGACTCATTGTTTTTGAATAAATTTATCTGATTTTCTCTGCATTTTCCAGTTTAACCTTGGCTAACTTGTTATATCCAATGTTTGGTTATCAACTGTGCTTATTCTATGTTTGTGTTTGGTCACTCTGTTTATCACTGTGTAACTAACTTGTTACTAATGTGTGTGCATCTTTCCATTCTGTGCTATGTCTTGTTTATGGCATTTTCTGCTTGTTTACAGATGGCTAAACTTCCTTCAAAGAAGAAGACAACTGCTAAGAAAGCTGACAAAAGAATGAAGATGGACCCTAATCTATTTAGGTCTGTCAAGCACTTTGAGAGATACAGAGACTTCTTTATGAAGGGTACCATTGTCCAGGAGAGATTTGTTGATTTACATGATTTGAAGGACACTTTCATTCTAGGGTGCTTTGAGGGAAGAGGATGGGAGAATTTGTTGAGTGATCTACCTGCAGTCTATGATCCCTTGATACGGGAATTCTATGCAAATGTAATCATAAAGGATGAAGAGATGAACTGCTGGGTCAGAGGACATGAATTCACCTTAGACACACATGACATTGATGACGTCCTTGGTCTTGAGGGTCTAGAAGAGTATGAATTCATCAACTACAAAGATAGGATGATGTCCCTAGATACGGTCTAGGCTCGGATTGGTGGTACTAAGGAAGGGAAATGTCTCAACACTAATTCCTTTCCTGCAGACATGAGATGTTTAACCATCATCATGATGTTCAATTTGTATCCCATAAGAAAGATGACTACTCTTACTAATTCCAGAGCTATATTTCTCATGGAGCTCAAGGAGAAAGTCATCATTGACATCAGCTCACACATTTATGATACCATCTTGGACGAGACTAAAACTACTACCAGGGCAAAGTTGGTCTTTCCTAGTCTCCTCATGAGGATCTTCAGAAAGAAGGGTGTTAGAATTCCTCAAGATATCAGTCCCCTGACTCCACTGTCAGCAATAAACAAATTCACCATCACAAGGATACAAAGTCATCTTCCGGGTGGTAAAGAGCAAGGGGATCCAATGGAGATTGAAGCAGAAGATGCAGAACAATCAGTCACACCCAGAAGCAAAAGAAAGAGAAGTAGAGCCTCAACTTCATCAGCAGCACCTCCTCCCGATGCATTTCAAATCATCATGGAAAGACTTGATGGACTCAGAGAAGTTCAAAGTCAGCAGACTGAAAGGATGATAGTAATGCAGGATCAGATTGATGTGCTTTCAACTAAGATTGACAGCCTCTCCACTAACTAGGGGCAATGACCCTTTGGCCATTCCGGTCAAAAAGGAGGAGAACTTTTGAGGGCAGTTCCTGAGGGGGAGTGCTTATTTTAAGGGGGAGTCTCACTATTATACAATGTGTTTATGGTGTTTGTGCTTATAGTTTTGATACTATGCTTGGATAACTACTGTTGTTATAGGGTTGATACACTGTGGTTTAAGTTTGGTTTAATTATTATATATTGATGTTGTTTTTTTTTTTTTTTTATGTTTTTGTTTGTACCCATGTTACTTATGTAAGCTTTAAGGGTTTGTTTATGCATGTCTGTAGGCCTTTGTGGTTTGTGCCATGCTTTATGCAGCCTTTGTACTTTGTTAAATCAATACTTCCAACTAAATATCTTGCATTTTCTTCTAAGTACTGTCACTCTTGTTCCCATTGTAGGATTGTTCTTAGATGCACATACTTCATGTACTGTGCATTAGTTGAGTGTTGGTCATTCAAGCAATTTACCTTGTGTTTATTGTCTTGAATGTCCGGATGTTCATTTCAAGTGTGAATGAGCATTGTGATCACTTGGCTATAGTGATTACCTATTTTGGTCTTGCCATGATTTATTGCTTTATTCCATTGTGCATGATCGCATTGTGCTTGCTCCATATGCATTACAAGTTTCTGTATACAATGAACTTATTGTGTTGTTGTGTTTCAGGAGTTACTTGTTCTTATGGTTCTAAAGCTTCACAGATTCTAGAGTTAGGTGTGAGTGAGTTTTCCAACTGTTCCCAACTCACGCGTTAAGTCTAGAGTTTGTTTTAGGGTTTTGTCATGGAATAGCCAAAAGGGGAGATTGTAAGGTTGAAAATTATCAACCATCGTGTTCGCTTTATTCCGTGCCAATTTGCTTGTAAATTAAGCACTTAGTAACCCTGTATTTAGGTGGGATTATTGTAAGGGTAGTGTGTGAGAAGTTGTAAAGAGAAGCTCAAGTATGTGCAAAGAAGCAGAGCTTCGCAACTAGGACTTGCGGGTGGCTTGCAGCTGCAAGTCGCCAACTCCAAGCACGTGAGATGCATGCAGGGAAGCTAAAGGGTCGCGCCAGCTGTCACTCTATAGGACAAAAGTCCCAGGCTAGCTAGGCCGTTACGTCGCGACTTGATTTTGCGACTTGGACAAGCCGCGAGACCAAGTCACCAATTTACCCTGTTTGGCAAAAATCTGTTTATGTTTTATGGGTATGTTGCTTTTGTAAGTTTTTAGGGTTGTTTCCTTACACACTTGTAGGCCTTTGTGGTTTGTACCATGCTTTATGCAACCTGTGTGTTTTGCTAAATTAGTACTTATAGCTAAATGTTATGCATTTCCTTCTAAGTACTGTTACTCTTATGCCCTTGTAGGATTTTTCCTAGATGCACATACTTCTTGTACTATGCATTGGTTGAGTGTTGGTCATTCAAGTGATGTGCCTTGTATTTGTCAACTTGAATGTCCGGATGTTCATTCTAAGTGTGAATGAGCATTGTGATCACTTGGTTATAGTGATTGCTGTTTTGGTCTTGCCATGATTTATTGCTTTATTCCATTGTGCTTGATCGTATTTTGCTTGCTCCATATGCTTTACAAGTTTTCTGCATACAATAAACTTATTGTGTTGTTGTGTTTTAGGAGTTCTTGTTCTTATGGTTCAAAAGCTTCATAGATTCTAGAGTTAGGTGTGAGTGAGTTTTCCAACTGTTCCCAACTCACGCGTTAAGTTTAGAGTTTGTTTTAGGGTTTTGTTATAGAATAGCCAAAGGAGGAGATTGTAAGGTTGAAATTTATCAACCATCTTGTTGGCTTTATTCCGTGTCAATTTGCTTGTAATTTAGCACTTAGTAACCATGTATTTAGGTGGGATTCATGTAAGGGTAGTGTGTGAAGAGAGTGTGAAGAATTGCTCATATTTGTGCAAAGAAGCAGAAACTCGCGGCTAGGACTCGCGACTAACTCGCGGCTTGAGGGCCGCCAAATGCTGTGCAAGTGAGAAGCATGCGGGTAGGTGAAAGGTCACGCCAGCTGTCGCATTACAAGATAAAAGTCCCAGGCTGGTCAGGCCGTTACCTCGCGACTTGAACTCGCGACTTGGACAAGCCGCGAGGCCAAGCCGCCAACTTACCCTATTTGGTAAAAACTGTCTCTTCGTATTCCAAACACACACCACTATATATAGACCCTTATACCCACGAAATGGAGAGAGCTTCCAGAGAAAATTTTATGAGAGAAACCCTAGAGAAAAATAAGATTGGCTCATCGCTAATCTTCACTAAGAGACTCTACAAATTCCTCTACTCTCTTCCTCTCTATTGATACATCCTTGATAGGTCATTGACTAAATCCCTTCTTCATAACACCCACATCTGTGAGAAGGTACATTTGGTGCTAAGGGAAGCAGTTTGGAAGGAACCAATGACTATTGGTTGATGCTATGGTTTATAGCGGAATCCGGTAAGCTAAAGAAGAAATAGATTCAGCACAACCTCGTTGGAGCAAGAAGCTTGAAGGGCTTAGGTACACTGGGTAGATTATGCTTAGAGGATCTTCTGCTGTTCATGTATCCCAACTACATTCTTTAGTGGATTATTTACCGCTTGGAGGGCGGCGGAGAGGTTTTATGCCAAGGGCTTCGGTTTCCTCTTCGATAACACATCGCGTGTTGTCCTTGTGTTTGCATCTCTCTTCCTTTATCTTTACCTTTTATTTTCTGTTGTGGATGTGATTATAATTGGCTTAGATTGTTTATCAATTCTGTATTTGACTTATGTTCATATTCCACACATTAATTGTTTGATAATAAGCTTGAATTGATATTTTGTATTTGGGGGTCTAAACTTTCAAAGGTGTTTTACACGCATTTTGAACTTCCAATATCCTTCTAGAAACTTACTCTAGACCCATCTCAGTCATAGCCCTTTTTGATACTGGAGCTACAGCAACAATTCTCCATCCTAAGATTTTACCTGCGGAATTCTTGTCGCCCCATAACTAGATGTTTCGTGTAGCAAATGGAGAGACATTCTTAATTACCCAGAAAAGTAAGTCTGTCCTTATCAGAATTTTCCTAACCCTCACCATAAAACACCAAGTCCTTGGATCCCCCTTACTTGCAAAGATCTTCTTATAGGGTTTGATCTCCTTCACCAAATACCTAGCCTTAGATGGTCTTCAAAAGGACTTTTGCACAAACAGCACCTTCTCACTTGGACCCAAGTCCCTCATTTACTATTGGCCCCTTTGACTCTTTGAGAATCCAGATCATTAATGATTGTTGTTCAAATAGGCATTTTGAATTCCTCCTTAAAAATCCAAATCCCTTATGGAAGAACCCAAACTTTTTCATACACCTTCCCTTCAAAAAGAATGAAGATGTAACCCCACAAAAGCCAGCCACAGAAGAATGAACCCAGAACATTTAGCCTTAGCTAAACAAGACTTATCTACCCTCCTCTCAAAAGGTCTCATTGAACCCACAGCCTCCCCATAGGCATGTGAAGTTTTTTATGTCAACAAGCATGCTAAGCAAATCCAAGGAAAACTCAGATTGGTAATAAATTGCCAGGATCTTAATCATTTTCTTGCATATGACAAGTTCCCTTTGCCAAACAAAAGTGCTCTCTTCCAGCATCTTTCAAATGCAAAAGTATTTACAAAATTTGATCTTAAAGTAGGATTTTGGCAATTAGGAATCCATCTAGAAGAAAGTTACAAGACAGCGTTTTGCATTCCAAATCACCATTACCAATGGACAGTCATGCCTTTTGGCCTCAAAAATGCCCTATCCCAATTCCAGAAAGCAATGGTAATGTTGTTCCAGCCATTCTTATCCAATGCATTAATCTATGTGGATGACATCCTCTTGTTCTCAAAAGATGTAGAATCTCATGAAAGGTTGCTCACTGAATTTTATAATTTAGTGAAATCTCAAGGAATAATGCTTTCAAATTAGAAAATGGTCATTGGACAGTCTTCTATAAATTTCTTAGGAGTAAGCATTTCGGATGGAAAATATACATTGCAGCCTCACATTGCTGTCTCTCTTGGCGAATTTCTAGATAAGCTCACAAGTATCAAACAGATACAACAATTTCTTGGAATTGTTAATTACATGTCTGACTTCATCCTGAAGATTCCTAAATACAGGAATTGTTTAGCTCAACTCCTGAAGAAAACCCCTCCAGAGTGGAATTCTCTTCACACAGAAGCAATCCAACAATTGAAAAGATTAGCAGAGTAACTTTCCCCACTACAAATTCCAGGACCAAGCAAATGAATTTTGCAGACAAACGCAAGTGACGAGTACTGGGCAACAGCTCTTTTTGAAGAAATTGATGGAAAAAGAAATGTTTGTGGATATAAAAGTGGTGCATTCAAGCCTTCAGAACTTCATTGTCATTCCACTTTCAAGGAGATACTTGCAGTAAAACATGGAATTGAAAAATTCTAGTTTCATCTCATCGAGCATAATTTTCTAGTTGAAATGGACATGTCCTCTTTTCCAAAAATGCTTCAATTCAAACGAAAAATGCTTCCTCATCCTCAGTTACTCAGGTAGTCAAATTGGTTTTCACAATGGTCTTTCCAAGTAAAGCACATCAAAGGAAAAGATAACTTGATCACTAATTACCTTTCCAAAAAGCCTTTAGTCATTATTAACGCTACAATTGTTCCTCAACCTTTGTGTGTATATCCTATTACAGATCCATCCTCATCCTCATGCTCTTCCTCTGCAACCCTTGATGATCTCCTTAATATGATAGAAAACCTTCCTCTAGACATAAAAAACCAAATAAAGAACTTGACCCTTGAAGCTAGATCCAAAAAAATCATCAAAGTCCTCCATAATTACCTTAACGAACACCATAATCACTTTCTTGCTATTTACCCTGACTTAGACCAACCATGGAAAATCGCCTTTACCTTTAAAATAACCAACTGGACGGTCATACATTATATTTACATGTGGTACCTACTCAATGAGTATCATATGTGCCTTCATTTTGAACCAGGATTTTATAAACTTGTTTCCCTCGTGAAAATAGATATTTTCAAAAGAAATCCTAAAAAATGATACTCATAATGGAGATTGGAAAAAGTATCCCATCACATAACATCCAAGATTTGGTCACAAAATTACTACAGGGTGTTTAATTGCTAAGCTCAATTCAAAAACAGATATCCGAGCAAAAGGAATCTTTCACCCATTAGAAATGTATTAGGTCACTAACCCAGATGACATCCTCCACTTACACATGGACACCACTTGGGCATCTTGTCACCATGCTCTTACAAAGGTAGAATCCCTTAATAAGGGAACCTTATCTGAATCAGGACCAAGTATCCCAAAAGCTTACAGATAGCAGTGGCCACATGAAGATCATTGGGAAATGTCCAATCCTTTTATTAGTTACAGTGACCCCTATTATGATAACCATGACCCAGATGTTGACACTGACATTGACGAAGAATGATTCAAGAGATGGATGGGGCTAAACAGCTCCAACACTTTAAAAAAAAAAAAAAAAAAAAAAAAAAAAAAAAAAAAAAAAAAATGGTCCTAGAATCGTCCTAAAGTAGCTCGGCCTTATCCATGCATGTTAGGAACACTTATTGCCCCTACAAAAGCTTCTCCAGAAGCAGCTTTGTCTCCAACCAAGCCCCTATTTCCTTCAACACCTATCAATCACAAGCTAGGCCCCTACCATCTTATGCAAAGCTAATTGTAAATTGTATCTGAATATGGTTTGAGTTCCGTTGTCTATAAATAACTTCTTTGTATCTTTGTAAGGCAAAAGATAGCTTCATTCAAAACTCCTTATGTCTTATGTAAAAAGTTTGTTGAATTTAATAGTATCAGTCAGTTTGTTGTATCTTGTTCTCTATTCTATTCCATGCTCTCACGTAATTTCTTTATTTCTTTAGCATTATATTTTCTTAACCAGTTACCATAATCTTCTTACACCCACTACATGCTCTATCTTGTCTACTCTCTATCTCTTATACTTGGTATCAGAGCCACGTATAGTTTCCACCTTCTTTGATTAGTATACTTTGATTATTGTCCTGATTAGTATGCTTTGTGATTTACAGTTGCCACAATACATGGATCCTCTGTATTAGTCACATCATAACACTGGACTTGATAATCAAGTAGAACACTAATGAGTTTGTTTCCAAAAGTCTCAAAGAATCCAGTTTCCCATTGTCACCTTTTGGATGTTTGAGCCTAGAGTTGGCATTCTAGTCCTATTAGGTATTGGATAAACAGTTCTTTCTTGAAGAAACTATTATGGCCAGTTCATCTTCTGCAGTCACTGATACCCCTAAACTCACTTTGACTTTTGGTTGACCTCTCCACAATTTTCCACATCAACATTTTTTTATTTATATTTTTTAATTAGATTTAATTTGATTTAACTCTTTTGATTTTATAGCACTAAATTGCAGAAAAATTATTAAATTTATTAAATATAAATAAATTTAGTTGTTGGGTGCCATACAACCACTATACTTAAAGAAGATCTAAATTATCACCTAATCAAGGAATTTTTAGATAATCCTAACAAACTATATAATAACTCCATTAATATAAATCTATCCCAAAAAATATAATATGTCTCTATTAATTTGATAATTTCTATGTTGATGACATTTAAAAAAAAAAAAATCTATCATATTTCCTTATATCTATCAATTACTTTTTCTTTCTCTTTTTTTTTTTAATATATATTAACGTTGATTAGAAATTATAATTTCGGTAGGATTTAAACTCTATAATTATATCAAATGAGACTCAACAAATATATATCATTTTTTATTTTGGTTCTTGGAGCGCCTTCAAAACAAAAGGTATGTAAAGTTTTCTTATTAGGTTTGATGTTAACATATATGAGAGATATTTTAGTCAATTAGCAAATGTTTGATGAAACAAAAAAGGAAAAAGAACTAAAGAATTCACAATCTGAAATAAATAAATAAATAGTGACTGTAAGCAAAGGCTTTTGGAGATTGTTATTTTTTTTTTTTGGAATTATTTATGTTCATGTGTATGTATGTATTGGGTTTAATTGAATTGGAATTATCTTTGAAATTTTGGTTTTGATTGAATAATGAAATGGCAGAAGAAGTATGTTCCAATATTTGGAGTCTTTTGTATATGTGTTGTTGTAGTTTAAACTTGGTATTTGAATTGTTAAATTGTTAATTCACAGTTTCATTGTTCATTTATTAATCATGAATAATAATATTGCTATTTGCAACCATCATGATATGGTATCAATGATGTGATCATTCCGAATGTTTTCATTTTGAGTTTAGATAGAGTCTATTTTATAATTAAAAAATTTTACAATTAAAAAACTTTTGAAATTACTTTTTTTTTTTTAAATTTATTGGATACATTGGATCTTAAATGACTTCTATTAAACTTCATCCTTTATGGCATCATTAAAAAGAAAACTCATATAGATATGTATTAGGATATTATTTGGAACTATCATAATGGACTAATGTATTACATATGGTACGGATCTAACTGTAACATCCTATACTATAAAATAAAAATTGGGCTTTTTCTCAAAAAATAAAAAATAAAAATTGGACCTATGGTTATCTTCTGTTTGCAAAAAATTGTTAAATTCTCATTAATTATGATAGTTCACTTTTAGGTAAAATAGAAACTCTATTAACTAAGTTTTAAGAAATTTAAAATTCTATTTCAAAATATTTCCAGAATATTAGATTTTATTTTTAGTATTTTAATAATTTTATATTGTAAAAGAATTAAATTTATACATTACATACAATCATTACTTCAGTTACCTTCTAAATGATGGAGGATATAAGAATGTAATTTGTAGATATACTATCAAGATAACATAGATTAGATTGGTGATGGATAGTAGATTTAATTGCAGTTGAGGATTGTGTGAAGTTATCACCATAGTATAGTTTGCATAGGGAAATATTATGTGAAACCAATGATATGAAAGAAAAAGAATTTTTCTAAACCATTATATTGAACAAAAAAATTACTTATTTTCATTCATTTTCAAGTTATACTTTTTTTTAAGTCAAGTCATAGACTTTTTAACAAAATAAATACTTTTAATATTTAACTATCTCGTGCATCGCACAGATTAATGACTAATATATCCAAAGGCTATGCAATTTCCTATTAATGATTAAAAAAAAAGGGTATCTTTAAAGTGATTAGCCAAAAAAAAGTTACCACTTGATGACAAAGGGTCACTTTTTTTTTTTTTTTTTTTGACAAAGTGAGCATTTGATAGGGATGACAATTTTGTCCCGCTCCACTTAACCCACCCTCTCCGCTTCGCCCCTCATGGATTTTTCTCACCCTGCAAAGGTGGTGGGGTGAAAATAGGGCAAGATTTTAGTCTCGCATCACGAGATGGGGTGGGAATGAGTTTAGACTTTTTAGACCCACCCTGCCCCGTCCCTTCCCGTCCCCGCTCCACGTTACTAAGGATTATAATTGTAAATTTTTCATATCCTAAAACCCTACTATTTAAACAAACATATCAATATTAGTTTGTTTTTTATTCTACCTAATATGGTTCTCTACTTTTATTTTGTTATATATACTAAGAGTTTTTTTTTTTTTTTGTGATTGTTTTGTTAACCACTTGGATATATTATTCAATTTTTTCTAAAAATTGATTTGATTTGATGGGATAAATTTAGTTGTAATTTTAAGTATATTTTTATTAATGAAATAGG
Organism: Quercus suber; assembly: GCF_002906115.3. NCBI lineage: Eukaryota > Viridiplantae > Streptophyta > Magnoliopsida > Fagales > Fagaceae > Quercus > Quercus suber. Next base: position 401,556 of record NW_027069839.1, read on the forward strand.
TTTCATTAAAAAAATTGTACTAGTTGTAATGTAAATTAACAAAAAATAGAGTTTTATAGGATAGGACAGAGACTTCGTGGGGCCCTAAGGAACAAGAATAAAGTGAGGAAAATTTTTCCCACCATGTAAAGTGGGATAAAAAGAAGATAGGGCATGACAAAATCTTCCAATGACAAAGAATCACTTAATAAAAGTGATTAGCCAAAAAGGGGTCACTTAGAAGTGTTTACATTTGGAGCCGTACAAAGATCTGAATATCTCATTCTACAGTTAGTTTGTTTGGAAATGGAAGAGAACAAAGCAAGCATAGCGAATCGGCTACAGGCGGTGAAGCACAAGTCCGGCAAGTCGTACAGTGAATTAGCTGCAGAGACTGGCCTCACCAACGTGTACGTGGCCCAGCTCCTCAAACGACAAGCACAGCTCAAGCCAGATACTACCCCTAAACTCCGGGCAGCGCTGCCCGAGCTGCCCGAAGATCTCATCCAAGAGATGATGAAGCCACCCATGCGCTCCTACGATCCCAACTTGATCCAAGAACCCACTGTCTACAGGTTTTTATTTAATTTTAATTTTAATTAATTTCTTCTTTATTTTTGTTAATATTAGTGTGTGATTTTTGTATTGTAGGTTGAATGAAGCGATTATGCATTTTGGTGAGAGCATCAAGGAGATTATCAATGAGGAGTTTGGTGATGGCATGTAAGTAATAAATTTACACTTTTTCATTGCTTCTCAAAAATGTCCTATACCCCTTTTATATTATAAGCCTGTATGTGTGGTTATGACCAACGGTAATGTTACAAATTTTACCATCGATGTGTCATCAATCACTTCAAAACAATTTAAACATTTATTTACTAGGCGGTCAACATGACACTTACTAATCACATTCATTGCCACTATCACTATCAGTTTGTAAATCTTATATGGTAAAATTTGTGGAAAAAAAGTTTTGTTTCAAACCAGTTTGGAGCCTATTATGTGGCGATTGAAGTAATCATTTATGTATAGTTTTAGTCACATGATTTTTTTTTATCGAGTAATGTGACTTATTTAGATAATACATATGGATAGTCTTGTGAATTGTCACATAATAGGTTGAAAAAGATAGTGTCAAACATGTTTGTAGCCAAACTTTGTCCAAACTTGTGGTACTTTTAGCATTTTCCATACTCCAAACCAGTTTGGAGAAATCTCTTCCATGGTTGCAGCAGCGGTGGCGGTGTCCCTCGATGTCCCTTGTAGTTCCTGTGTGTGGTTGGTGAGCCAGAGGTTATTTTCCCCGAGGAGGCAGGCAGTGGGCGTCCCAAGGGCATGCCCAGGTGCACACTGCGCCGCATCACCCTGCATCGTCCCGCACTCCAGCAAACTCATTACATGGCAATTCATAAAACCATATTCATGTATTATTTAAACAAGTCACATGACTCATTGAATAGTTCATGTGATTAAAAATACAAAATTTTTCCACAACCAATTATTTTATCCATTTTGCTTATAAGAATGGGGTGGAGAGTGAACTCATGGTTCAAACACTTACTCTGGGCGTGTAACTTACCAATTAAACAAAATTATATGTTTAATTTCAAATTTTGTATAATTATCATTTCTGTTCAGTGTTCATAGATAAGGTTCTTGAATCTTCATTGTTCATAAGAAACTCTGGTAGCGAATACAGCAACATGCTAAACCCTGCAAAATGACATCTTGGCTGTCAAATTTAACTTTAGGTCATTTGATTATTAACTTAGTAATTCACTATTCTATTTTATGTGTAGCATGTCAGCTATAGATTTCTATTGCTCGGTGGACAAGGTTAAAGGTGTGGATGGGAAGGATCGTGCAGTTGTGACGCTTGATGGGAAATTTTTACCTTACACTGAGCAGGTAACTTTCCTGGAATGCCAAATTTCTGATTGTATCATGTTGACAACTTGACATAGAATCAATGTTACATTTATTGTTTTTTAGAGAGAGAGAGAGATTCAAATTTTTATTAATTGATAGCTTGATAGAAAATATATTCTTTAAAACTGGGCAGATAGTGAAACTAAACTTTGAAGTTCTAAACTATCTAACCTCAGCTTGACATGGTATGCCACTCACATAATAATTGAGTTTTTCTTGCATGTGAGGATTGAAATACAGCTTCCCAGATGTTAAGCCAGTAGAGTTTTTCCCCTACCTTTTCACTTTTGGAACTAATCAGAGGCCTACTGATGAACTTGATCCTGTTCATGTTGTTTTTCATGTTTTCAGCATCTGTCATCCTGTTCATTAGTATTTCTTTTTATCTGTTTACATGGATTCTAAGGTCAACCATGTTATCCCCCTGTTGGACAACTAGTTTTTGCTGTTAATAGTGGCTGCTCCATTTTGGGCTTAATGGAAAGAGTATTTTATGGCTTGTGTCTCCTCTACGGGAGATTACCTAGATGGCTAGATGAGAGTGCTTATCTGAATTGATCTCCAAGGTCTTGAGGAAATTCCATGAGACCCCATGGTGCCAATGCTCATGCCTAATTGGCTGTGTTTTTCTTCATACAGTGACAGCTTCCCCATGGGGTTCATTTTTAACAACTCTTTTATGGCTATCAGCACATGATTTTTTTTCTTCATCATGTCTGAGGGATTCAAAGTTTACCTAATAGCATCTCACATCCTTGAAGAACAATTGAATTGTTTCTACATTCTGCATTTTGCATTCTGAATGTTCCTCTTCATACTACATACCACACTTCCCCTTTTGTTATCTTCCCAGAAATTCCTTTCCACAAACTCTAATGACCTTACAGTTCAAAAAAGTCAAAAGATATTGAAGTCGCAATTTGGAAGGAAATTTTTTCCAGCACCAAGATCTTTGACAGGCATGGGGATTATTTTACAATGTCATCAAAATTTTTATAGAAATCCCTATTTTAAAATTTAAAAAGAAAAAAAAATGTCAGGGCCCGCCGCAGTTTTTTTTTTTCGAACATCATAAATTTTTGATCTAGTAAACTTGCAAAGGAATTATATGTTACACTAGATGAATTAATGATTTTTCAGAATTTTCTAGTCAATCTGTTTCTGGTATGCTTTACGCAAATGCCTATTGATATTGAAACACTAATACTCTGCTGGAGTTGTGTCGTTGTATCAGCCATGTGATATATGCCTTCGTTAATCATTTAGGCCATTAACTTGCTTTGTAGTCCTTGACATCAGTATAGTACAAAGTACAAACATACTTAAAGTTTTGTAATTATTTTGGACAGAAATCAGAACACATGGTTTCAAGGCTGAGATTACAGTGAAATGAGTATCCTCATGCTGACTGCTGAGGCGGTTATCTCAGATTTCTTTTCTTCGTCACCTTGTATCAATAAATGCCCAAAAACTCTGTATGGTTGTGACTTGTAAGTGCCCTCAGCTTTGTTGAATAAAATGACTGCTCAGGTCTTTGTATCCGTATTGCTATTTTTCTCTGAAGAACCATCAATGGCCATCTAGAATTTGCTTGCTCCCATTTTGAGACTGTTTTAAGTTTGTTTCTTAATCTCTGTAACTTAACTTTACCAAACTGTTTAGCATTAACAAAAAAAATTAGCATTAACTTTACCAAACTAAAGAATAACCTATTATATGTTGAAATTTACAAAAGCTGCAAAAAAAAAAACGTGAGTTTCACTAGTTTTTGGATGAATTTTCAGAAAATGGTCAAAAATTTATTTTCTATCATTTTTTTTTTTTTGGGTAAATTGCAAACACACTGCAGAATGTCTTTGCACTCTTCCTAGAGTGATCTTCAAACCAACAATAAATATTCTATTGAACAAGATATAGCTTTATCTCCCCACCCAAAAAAAAAAAAAATAAAACTAAACTTTCTTTCATGATTTAGAATTTTGAGACCCCTCCCAAAAATATTAAAAACAATAAAATCCGCCTCTCCCCTTGAGTTCTTCCATTTCATCTTATTCTTCGAGTTTTCTTTTGTGGCTTCTATTAGGAGCATTTCTTGTTGATGTATTTTATAGCATAATTGATGGACAATAATGTATTTTTCTATGTAATAAATTTCATTTTAAAGAGAAAAGAAAGAAAATATTTAGTATATTTTATCAATGTCTTTTAAGGTTTAAGAGCATTCGCATCAGCTCATTTATAAATTTTTCCATTTTACACATTCAAAACTTACTTTTTCTATTTTACACGCTTAATTTTACAAGACAACTACATCAGTCTGTTTATTATACACATTTATTTAAATAAAATATTCACTCTTCTCAATTTTTTATTATATCTCCCAACTACCCTACGCGCCCCCTCTCTTATCAGATCACCTCTCCCTCTCTCTTCTCATTTTTTTCTTAACAGCCTCTCTCTCTTATCTCTCTCTCTCTCCGTCTCGTTCTTTCTCAAAAAACTACCAGCCCAGATAAAGTTCTTCACCGGATTCAGAAGCTTTCTTCACCGGCCGGTCCAGAAATCAAGCTCCGGCGACCCAGATCGCGTCTTCACCGGCAGATCTACGAACCAAGCTCCGGCGACCCAAAACCAAGCCCCGGCGATCCAGATCGCATCTTCACTAGCCGATCCACGAACCATGCTCCACGAACCAAGCCCCGGCGACCCAAATCGCGTCTACACCGGCCGATCCACGAACCAACCTCCGGCAACTCAGAACCAAGCCCCGGCGACCCAGATCGTGTCTTCACCGGCCAATCCACGAACCACGCTCCACGAACCAAGCTCCGGCGACCCATGAACCAAGCTCCGATCTCTCTGTCTTTTGGTTTGTCTGTGTGGATTTGTTTGTGTGTTGATATGTGTTTGTGTGTGGGTGTGTTTGTGTGCATCTGAGGAAAAGAAAATGAGGAACTGAGGTCGTTGTGCACGGAATAGGGAGAGAAAATTTGGTGCGAACGGATAATATTATTTTAGTATATACACGAGCTACAGTACCCGTGTATATTTACACGGGTACTGTAGCTCAGGGAAAAATATGGCCAGTTTTACATATTTTTACACCCACTAATGTGGGTGTTTTTTTGCTCAAAATGTGCAAAATTTACACTGTATATGTGTTTTAGAAGACTATAACTGATCTGATGTGAATGCTCTAAAACATTTAAACAAAAATAATTGTAGGGAAAAAAAAAGGGAGAAAAAGAGCATATGACTTTTATAATGTGGAAGAGACATTATACCAAAAATGATCATTCAAAGAACACAAAGTGCTAAAAGTAATACATTGAGATAAGAATTGCTAAAATCGATATGCTACAACAATGAAAGATTGCATTTAGCCAGTGGCCAGGTTCCATAACACTCAGCGGTTTACAAATTCTTGATTCATTGAGACATTTGCTTACAACAAAACAATCCTATATGCTGCCTCAGTCAGATGAAAATTATCTCAAAACAGATTTGAGCACCTGTCCTGGCTTGGATGCATGTACGGAACACAATGTCGCTTTTCCTTTTGTTCAACAAATCAACACGAATTTGTTACACCCTTAAACCCGAATTAAAAGGAGGAGAAAGTTTACCTACAACCCGATTTGATGGAATAAATTTTTTTTTTAGTGGAGGCTCTTACCGCATCTACAAGGATCTTCCACCATGTCGTAAATAAGTTTGTAAGTTTGCGCGAGAATGAATGTTATCCCCTCAAGTTTGGAGTTTCAAGTCCATCAGCTTAAAATATAGCTTGCCATTGAACATAGTGGGCATTGTATTTAATTCTTCTTGGCAACTCACTTTTTGTTCAGCTTTGTTCACAACCAATGGGGTCAAGTTCAAACAACATCATCTTCTGAGCACCTAATTTTCAAAAAAAAATTATTTGTCATTAATTATGTGATCATAATATTTGATTTCAATGAAACGTGAGTTGTTTCATATCCATTCTCAAATATCTGATCATAATATTTGATTTCAAATGAAAAGCAAACATAATGTAGATGAACAAAGTTAGTATTCAATGCATGAAACTTCTACTTGTGTGGGGTTTGAGAGAGGTCATGGTAGAGACAGTCTTACTTTCAATTTATTTTGGAGATGTTAAAAACTGAACTAAAACCCACGACTTGTTGTTTTTAATAAAAGCCTAAAAGACACTTGTCATCACATCAAAGTCTAACCTATAAAAATACTATAAATAGAAAAATAAGAAAATGAGACTTACCTTTGACTGATTTTCCAATTTGAGCATATAAGGAGATCACCAAATTTGTTCGTGTCATACAACTTGCTACTATTTTAATGATGTGGCTGGAGGTAAATGTATAAATAGTCTCCCTTTTCTTTTTCTTTTTTGTTAAATATGCTCACAATATTAATTAGTGACAATAAATCTATTACAAAATAGCTTGACTTTATCAAAAGCCAGCAAATTTTCCACCAAAGGTGATGAGTCATTCAAAATATGGAAGTCAATTTTTGGTACGGCTCTCATTTTTGCTAAACTGTCAGCACATCTATTAGCTTCCCTATAAATATTTCACTGTATAATTAGTGAAGGTCCTCATCAGATTCCTACAATTAGATAATAGAGGTTCCAACATAAGGTTTATAGAAGAGGAATTAGTAAACATGAATCATAGAACTTCATCATCCATTTCTACGTTTATGTTATTGATATCTAGTTGTCGAGCCAGAGAAAGGCCATCTTTAGGGGCTCATAGCCACGCCATAATACTTGAAGTAGCCCCTAAATTCCTTGCAAATCTGGAAATCCAGTCCCCAGTAGTTCAAAGTTCAAACAGATCTTTTGGGGGCTAGGGCTACACAATGAAACAAATGAGCTACTGAATTGAATTTTTTTACTTGGAGAGAACTGACTCTGAACTTCCTCATGCCTAATGGGTTGGACTCACAACTCACATTTCTTCACTTCATGGGCTCGTAGTCATACTCATAGCTCACATATTTTTCTACTTCCTCACGAAAAATAGAAGAGAGGAATTGAGTAAAATCTTTCTAATAAGTGACCCAAGCAAAATGGCCCAAAGCTAAAACCAAAGCCCAAGAAACTCTACTCTCAAAAAGAAAAAAAGAAAAAAAAACGAAAAATAAATACCTATCTCGAATCCTCGATCAGTTACAAAACCCTCACACTCAAAAACTCTCATTTTCACTGACACAGTCTCATCCCAAATTAGTGAAAGAAATGGCTCTAACCCTAGCGAGAGCCCTCTCCTCCGCCACACTCCGCCACCCAACCACTCTATCAAAGCGCGTTCTCTCCACAATCACCCACCCTCCTCCCATCCCCACCACCCTCTTCCTCTCTCGCAGAAGACCCCTTGCTCCTCTCTCCTCCGCCGCTATCCCCTCCACCACCGCCACCCGGTTCACCTCAATCCGATGCCGCGTGAACCGCTCCGGCAACTCGGCCTACTCCCCACTCAACTCGGGCTCCAACTTCAGCGACCGCCCACCCACCGAAATGGCCCCACTCTTCCCCGGCTGCGACTACGAGCATTGGCTCATCGTCATGGACAAGCCTGGCGGCGAAGGCGCTACCAAACAACAGATGATCGATTGTTACATCCAGACACTCGCTAAAATCGTTGGAAGGTGTTGTAGTTGTGAATGTTGTTAGATCTTGTCAGGTTTTTTGTTTATTTTTGAGGTTGAAGTTAATGTTGTTCGGTTTTTTGAAATAGTGAGGAGGAAGCGAAGAAGAAGATTTACAATGTGTCGTGCGAGAGGTATTTTGGGTTTGGCTGTGAAATTGATGAGGAGACCTCTAATAAGCTTGAAGGTAAATGTCTGTCTTTCACTTTTCGTACATTTCATTTCATTTAATTTTTTTCTTTAGAGCCAAAATACACTGTTTTTTGGTGCCTAAACTTTAGCCCATGAACTGTTTAGTCCCTGGTTGATTTTAGTATCAAACAAAGTGATTGCTTTAGTCCGTAATGTGTTTAATAGAGTGATCAATTGTAAGTTCTTAGTTTGGCCCCAAAAAAAAAAAAAAAAGACTAAAATCGCTCATGGACTAAACTTTAGGAACAATGTATTTGAGCATTTTTTTATACTATTAACTTAATATATAAATGTTTATATATACTTAACAGCCTTATTGAGTCCTAGCGTGTCCCGTTGTGTACAGCTAGAGTACTTGGGTAGCACTTTTTTTCTGATTTTAATGAAATTATTTGTTGACAGGATTACCTGGAGTTCTGTTTGTGCTTCCTGATTCTTATGTGGATCCTGAATATAAGGACTATGGGGGTAAGTCTTTGAGTTTCAGATTAATTTTGGGACTCACTGCACATATATACATATTTTAACTCTGATTTGTAGCTTTTAGCTTTCTTGTATTCATAAAAAATTTTGATGGTTTTTGCTGGTCTATGATTTCAAGCCACTGTTGCCTCCTTATTTCAGCGTGCATCTTTTACCCGTGTGTTTGAAACTGTAAGAGTGGTTGATACAAGTTATTCCTTTTGAAATTGCATGCACCATTTATTCTTAAGCTTAAATTCCTGTAACAAGCAAGATCTTCATTTGTACATTACTGGACTTAGAATGATTTCTAAGTGTTGATTAGTACTTTATGCATCATGAGGTTGATTAACTGGTGTGCAAGATAAAGTGGCCTTGTTTAATGATTTGATTATTTGTTAGATAAATAACACGCCTTGCATGAGATGTGAATGTGTTTGTTCAGGTCATGCATTTCCATAGTTTTATGTGGACAACATATTATCAGTGGCAGTGATGATTAATTTGGTAAAATATCCCAGTCCTTGGAGGAGCTAAAGAGTCTTTTGAATAATGTTTAGTTTCGATTTCGAATGTAATGGACTTGTGTAAAATGTCTCTCTTAACTGTTCTGTGCTTTGTATACATCATGGAGATGCAGATCAGTGCACAGAACGGTGGAGATGAAAGAGGATGTTATATCCTTTTGATGTTTTGCTGATGCAAACGCATGCAGATCCTTCAGAAAATTAGGCTTGAGCATTAACCCTCCAGGCCATAACCTGTCATTTTAAAGCCTTTGTTATGTATTAATTCTGATTAGGTCAGGTGAGCAACCGTGAAATGAAGACATTATGGTTGTCGATTGTAATATTTATTTATTTTCCTTTTCAAGTGTTTTGGAAACTGGGAATTAATATTGCCATGAGAAGCTTTGCAATTTTTTACTATAAGCAGTCCATCTTGGCAAAGCTAGTAGCCCCCAAGGGGGTCATGTCTAGTTTTGAATGCAAATGGACTCATAGTGAAATTCTCTCTCAAGCTGTTCTCTTCATATTCTGTGGAGTTACAGAATCAATAGAGTTGATACATTGATTGTATTGACATTTTGGTTGTTGATTGTAATATTTATTTCTCTTTCTTTTCAAGTGTATTGGAAACTATGAATTAATATTGCCAAGTGCAGCTTACAAATTTTTACCATAAGCAGTCCATCTTGGCAAAGCTAGTAGCCCCAAAGGGGTCATGTCTAGCTTTGAATGCAAATGGACTCAAACTGAAATTCTCTCTCAACATGTTCTGTGCTTTCCATATTATGTGAAGTTACAGATTCAGTAGTACTGATACATTGGCTGTATCTTTTCCCTTCTTGAGGTGTATAGATTGCTGATCAGCAGTAATTAAAAGCGCAATCCATTTCCTTTATTTGTAATATCCATATCCAGTAGATGTAAGTTTATGTACCCTGCCGATGATGTCCATTTATCAAAAAATGGGAAATCCATTCTTTACATTTTCATGTTTTTTTACGAGTTTGAGATTCAGACATCTGGAGCAACCTTACCATTCAAAATATCATAACATACTTGAACTGGGAGACCATTAGCAATTGTTCCTTGTTATTATTGATTTCCCTTTGGCTACAAAGACCATGGACACAACAACTGTGCACCATTTCTGTGCTCCATATCATAGCAATTCTTCACCTCACATATGTATGATCTATTATAATCTTTTGTTTTAAATATTTTCAATTTTATGTTTTTGTATCATCATCTTTTCTTGGAAAGGGAGCCATTCCATAATTTGTTATCTGTCTCTAGATTAGTATGACATATTCAAATATGGTTAACCTGATTCATGAGGTTTAATGAACACAATTTTGCAAATCTTTTTGTACATTGCAGCTGAATTGTTTGTGAATGGGGAGATTGTTCAAAGGTCACCTGAAAGACAGAGGAGGGTGGAGCCACAGCCACAGAGAGCTCAAGACAGACCAAGATACAATGACAGAACTCGGTATGTGCGTCGTAGAGAAAATATGCGGTGAAACACAGAATAGTGCAGTCATCTTGAGGTGAAATACAGCATGGAAAGATTTTCTGTGTAGATATCTGAGCTCTCTCTAAAACTTGTTGGACAATGGGAACCTATATAATTGTTGAGTTATGTGTGGTGCCTGAAAGTCTCTGGTATGTGCGTCGTAGAGAAAATATGCGGTGAAACACAGAATAGTGCAGTCATCTTGAGGTGAAATACAGCATGGAAAGATTTTCTGTGTAGATATCTGAGCTCTCTCTAAAACTTGTTGGACAATGGGAACCTATATAATTGTTGAGTTATGTGTGGTGCCTGAAAGTCTCCATCCTAGGCTAGTTGAACTTGTAACTATGATATTTGGCGTTGTCAGTGTCTGTCCCGTTTATGAACATTGTATGATGACTGTCAAGTTTTTCTTTCTACATGCTTGGTGCTCCTTATTTGTGTGACAATTTTATATCTTTACCATTTCCACCAAATAATGCTGAGCAGGACTAGAGAATGTTGTAATATTATAACATTCCTATTCTTCTTCAGCTTTGGCTGTTCCCCTATAATAGAACTGAATTTCTTGTTCCTTTTTGCCATCGTGGTAAGTGCTATACATACATATAAGCATAGTTTGCTATACATATAAGCACAGATGTTGGTATTGCATGATATGAGATATGTATCATATAATATGTATTGTATTGTGTGTAAAAAGTTCTGTATTGTAAATATTCATGAATCGTACAATAAAGTATACGTATCATATGAATCATATTGTAAAATTGTATGAATTGTTTTATACATGGACATGCTTAAATTTTTTTTTTTTTTTGGTGGGGGGCCTAAAACTTGGTACTTTTATTTGAATCTTACATGTTAGACTTGTTTTTCACACAATGATTAGGTTACTTAATTTAGTTTAATAAAATAACATGTTCATAAGTTTTTTCTTTTTCTTTTTCTCTTACAAAATTTGGACCGTAAACTTACACTTCACTTTCATTTTTACAAATTTCCTTCATATACTATGAATAAGGTATTAATTGACAATATAATTATTTTTTGTTTTTGTCATTTTGTTATAAGTCTAAGAAACTAGAGGGTCAAGAAGAAATTTTTTTTTTTAAATTATTAAAATAAAAGAACAAAAAGAGATAGTAAATGTTGATGATGATAAGAAAATTTCAAGAAGAAATATGTTTTATAAAAAAATTTATTAAAATAAAAGAACAAGAGATAGTAAATGTTGATAATGATGAGAAGAAATATTTTCTTAAAAAATTATTAAAATAAAAGAAGAAGAGGTAGTAAATGTTGATGACGATGAAGAAAATTTCAATGAAAAAATAATTAAGAGGGTGTTTAGTAGGGGTATTTAAATAACGGTTTTCGTTGTTTAAATAACACAATATGTATTTTTACAACATTTTTTCATTTAAATGTATTTTTAAAAAACTTAAACAACGTTACTAGAACAGCACTACCAAACGGGTTTTAAGTTTGCAAAATGAATAATATAATGATAACATTAATTTAGATGGAGTTAATTAGGTAAGATGATGAATATGATAAAAAGAAATTATTATTTTGTGCCATTTGTAATGTATTATAACTTTTAATTGAGTATAATCATTTTTTTTTTTTTTTTGGAGAAAGTAATCAATTTGAATATGTATGTTATAAACACATGCTGTTTTGATTTATTTAGTTAGTTTATTATATATTATTATATAAGTGATGAATAAATTAGTCATTAATTGAATATATTCAAAATTTATAATAAATATACTGTTTATATTTGTATATCTTTTTTTAAAAAAAATTTCTTAAGTATTTATGAATTTTATGATATACGATACGAAACAGAAAAATTAAAAATCAATTCACGATACAATTCATGTTTTAACAACTAGGCCTATTGAGCTAAGTTGTGAGCTAACCTAATCATGGATTTGGGACAAAACCAAAAAAAAATCAAAGTGTTGGAGCAAGGATCAAATATCTTGTACAATTGAGTGAAAATCTCAATCAATTCTCAAGTCTGGTTGTTAATTGAATCAATGAAAATTTTGGCATCTCCTTCAAATTAGACGTACTTGAGACATTGGTTTATGGTTAAGGTGCTGGTAACGTGAGTGGCCTTCGCTTCTACCGGAGCCGGTGAGTGGGCAATGTCCTTTTCAGTTGAAATAGAAAGGATGGTACAATATCAATGTCCTTGTTATGGCAGCATCAAAGTTGAACTTTGTCCATCCAATCAATTGAGGGGGTGTTGGCTCTTTCGAGATTTTGGAGTTCCATGCTTCCATTTGGTTTGCAAAGAGATTCCCATGCATTGAGGTAGAGGTAATTCTTTTAATTGTGGTAAGTGGTAACCCCCAAAAATAATCTTTGAGTTCAACATCGATTTGTTGACAAGAATGTTTTGCTACTTGGAACGATGACATCTAGTATGATGGAATGGTTTGTAAGGATGACTTGATTAGTGTGGCCTGGGCATTTTGGGATAAAATTTTTGCTTTCCATCCTGTGATGTGAATTTTGATTTTGTCAATTATGCCAAGGAAATGGGAGTTTTGTCATCCTTTATGTGCAGGGGAAGGCCTAGATAGAAGACCCTTAAGTTGAAAATTCTTAACCTAATTTTGTTATAGAATTGTGACATTGTGGATTTAGAGATGGCCAACCCCACTGGGCAGTGGGAACTTAGCCCGACCTGACTCGGTGCGGGTATTACCTAACCCATTATGGTATTCAGGTATTGGGTGCAGGTATCCTTGTTTATCCGAATTTTTTTGAATTGGATACAAGTAGATTGTCTTACATTATTACTTAATGAATTTGTTGATTTTCTTTTGTTGATGGTAAGACCTAGCCGGTTTTGGAACTAGATTAGATAGGAATAAATGACTTTTAAGTCTTCCATTTTTTGCTTGAGATAACGCACTTAAGTCATCAATGAACATCTATTGTAGTACCTTTGAGTAGGCATTATGAATACAAAATTGAGAGATAAGAGACAACTTGTTCGTTGATTAGGATGGAGTATGAAGGTGTTGTTATGCATTAGCTTATCAAAAGTTTTTTTCCATGTCCAATTAGAGTGCTGGCATGAAAAATCATAGGGACTAAAGCTATTTTTTTGATAAAGCGCACTTGCAAAAATGAGAGTTTGGCATTTTATATGACGGCGGTAACTATTGTGAACAACGTAGACAACAGAGTTTTCTCCTCTCTTTTTTTTCTTCTTTTTTTTTTTAAAATTTCTTTTAGCTCCCTCCATTATTTTGAGTCCAATATATAGAGAGTGGGAGTGCTTCTTAGCCAAGACAATCATTTTCTCCTCTCCCTCATTTTTAGTTCTTGATCTTGCTTTTACACTCCATTGATTAACCAAGATCATAGTCTCATAGAACCCATTTATTTACTCCAACTATATATTAATCCCATTGTGAGCAAAGTGTTGAAACTGCATAGCCAGATGCTATTGCAGTGTAGTTTGCAGTTTTATAATAAAAAAACCGCATAAACCACATCGCACCGCACCCTCTCTATATATTAATATATTTATTTATTTTTAATATTAAATATATTAATAATAGTTTAATAACCCTAGTTTTCCCAAAAAAAAAATTGATAGTCCTAGCAAGTGTTGACTAGTAAAGTCAACCTAAACTAAATGAAAACTAGCTCAATAATTTAAAACTTGGCCCAAAAAAAGGAGAAAAAATAGTTTTAGGTTGGGTAGGAAAAGCCCAAAATTTGAAAAATATACTGATTTCAAACCGCATCTTATACATAGCATCGCAAATGTGACCGCAAAAATGAGGTGCAGTGTAGTTATGGTTTTGGCTAAACTCTAAACCGCACCACACTATATTGCACCGCACATGTGACCACAAAAATGAGGTGCGGTGCGGTTATGGTTTTGGCTACACTCTAAACCGCACCACACTATGCCGCACCGCACATGAAACCGCAAAAATAAGGTAAGGTGCAGTGCGGTTATGGTTTTAGCTAAACTGCACCACAAAGTGCGGTACTAAAAATGGCCCAAAATCGCATCGTGAACACCCTTAAATGTTGACTATGTAATTGTTCATATTATATTGATTTTCTATGGGACTGTGTTTGTTCCCATAACTGGTTTCCCTTTGATTTTCTACTTTGTGATCATTCTCTATGTCTCAATATTTTAACTGCTTACCATATTGTTAATTAGCAAGGCGTCTAAACTAAATTTGTTTAGGATTTTTCAAAAACCTCCATTGATGTCTTAGCCATTTAGTAAGTATCTAATGTGCTTGCTCTATGGAGCAAGACTCTCATAGCCTGAGAAGCCAATAGGTTGTACATGGTCGACTCCTCGTGGCCTATTTGGATGAAGGGGGGAAGGAGGGGGAATAGAGTAGAGTTAACTAAAAATAAGGTAATTTTGTGCTAAATCTACTCTACTCTACTCTACTCTCTCTTCCTCCCCCTCAATCTAAACGGACCATTAAAGTGGGCAAGAGGCACCCCCTTCTAATCATTTTGCTTGTGTGTGTGTGACGGTGTGTGAGAGATGGAGAGAGAGACGCACAAAAAAATAAAAATAAAAAAAGATAAAGACATAGTAATAAATTAATAAAAAGGATAACAATTTTCCCAAGGCCATTGGAGGCAAGTTAAAATCCACTTTGTTTTATTTTAATTTTATGGGAAGTTAAAATTCATTTTTTTAAGTAACCATAAAAAGTTTTTAGTGGATATTAACCATATAAATTATTTTTACATATATGATCAAAAAACTATATCCAAATAATTAATGCATAGAAAAGAAGCATTGTAACCGGCCACATACATAAAAAATTAATGCATTTATAATACTAGGGAAGATATAATATTATGCGTATGTAATTTCTTGGGAGAATTTTACATTTTCGTCAAGAGTCTGTAATTAGTAGCGTTGTTTGGTTTTACACTAAAAAAGAAGGTATTTTTCGATGTCTATCTTCTCAATTGGTTTGGAGAAAAAATATCCCACTCAAAATGTATCAAGAAACAAAAATTTCATGCTAAGGGCCTTATAATTCACTGGCATTACCTCATCTCTTTTATGAGCATAATAGGGGCTCATATTTCCCTTTCCTATTGTTGTAATTATCAAATTAAAAAATAAAAATAAATTGATGTTAGAGGTATTACAAATTTTACTACATAAACTTTATAAATTGATGTGTTACGAAGCACATAAAAATTAGTCAAACATGTGTTTATTGTGATGTTAAAATCTCTACTAATCATGTTAATTGCCAGATTTGTTTGTATTTTTTTTTTTTTTTTTCGATAATTGGAGAAGGAGAAACTGTAACACTTTATTTGTTTTGCAATAAAATGCTTCCACTAGAAATATTCTACATTTGAAACATTTTTAGTTAAACATCTTCAGGTGTTTGGTTTGACATAAAATTTTCTACTCGCAAATTACAAAAAATCGATGCTATCTAGATTCCATTGGTGGCCCATCCATTAGATGAGAAGAGAACTATGATGTTTTTTTGTAAAATCACCGTACACACTTAGTGCAATGGTCACTCCACAAGTATAAGTACTTGTGAGATGTGGGGAGTAATGGTTGGAGTTCAAGTTTCTAGAAAGAAGCTTCACACACATATACACTTAGATTAGGTTAGAGTAGAATTTATATCTTGTATAAAAAAAAATAAATAAATAAACATTTTACCAAAATACTACAAAAGATTTATGGTGAACCAAAAAAAAAAAAAAACATTGCAAATATTTTCAGTGAAATAAATGGAGCATACAATATTTACATTTTTAAAATTTTGGCATTTATATCATATACTATATACTATAAAATAAAAGTTGGGCTTAGAAACTGTGATTGTGCCACGTGGCTGTACTAAATTGCATGAATTTTTTTTAAATTTTAAAAAAATAAATATAATTTTTTTGTACTTATATTTTTTTCCTATAATTTCTAAATTAAAATCTTAATTTGATTACAATCCAAACTCCATCTAATCCTTTTATTGTTATAATTTATAAGTTGATAAAATTTTTTAATTTGATTACAATTCAAACACTTCATCTAATTCTTTTTTTTTTAATTTAAAAAACAAAAAACAGCAACAATCTTCATCTATTCCTTTTTTTAAATTTAAATTTCACACATGACTTTTTTTTTTAGATAATTATTGTTCATACCGATTTACCAAAAATGTTTTTGGATAAAGTTTAAAAAAAAAAAAAAGTTGTAAATAAGGTAATAAGTATTTGAGTTTAAAGTAAACACCTTCTCTTTCTTCTCCAAAAAAAAAAAAAGTATTATATATAATAAATGTTTGTTCTTCTAAAAAAAAAAAAAAATTTTTTTTTTTGGTTATAAAAGAAAAGTTTCCATTTTTCCATAAAAAAATGTTTTCTTTTTTCTTTCTATTCATATGACCTTTTTTTATTCCATTTTTTATTGGATTTATGAGATAGCAACAAACAAATTGATTGGAACCTTAATTCCAATAGGATTTAAATTCTATATCAAATGAAACTCTACTTATATAAATATATAAATATATATATATATATATATCTATCTCTGTAAGGACCAAAAGATCTAGCAGCCCAAGCCCCACTTAGAACAATGAGTTGTACAATTCAACATTTGCCTAAATCAATAAAATTTGTAAAAGAGAGAAACAAACAACAAGAGAGGGCTTTGCCCAATGATGAAAATAAGGAAGAAAGGGCTAAAGTTATAGAATAGATGAGCAAATATCTCCCCACAAGCCTGCCCGAGGAGGTCAATACTATATAGAAAGTTGCACTATTCACTCTCTTCTCTCAATGTTCTTATTGTTTCTTTTTTCTTTCTTTGATACTTGTGTCTGGGATCCCTTTCTTTAAAAACCATCTTTTTCTTATATACTCTCATTTCCTTCACATCTTGACCTTCCATCTTTCCCTCTAAATTTCTCCTCATGATACTTGTCCCTTTAAACATCTGATGAAGGTGGTAGATGAAGTTTTCTTAGCCGTGAATTTTACTGTTCAGGTCACTTTCTCATCAATGCAACTAATAAAGTTGTTGCCCACCATTTAATGCAGAGGCAACAGGCTACTCCCAACTGGAAACTTCCCCAACTCCTTATGATTCTCTTTCCTCTGCCAATCCTTCCCACCTGAAGCTCTTAAAAACCTTTTGCCTCTTCATCTCCCCTCCTTGGGTGAACTCTCTCCTCGGGTGTATGGTGCCTCAAAACCAACACTACAACTCAACAATCCCTTCTTCAATCTTTGGGCCTCCACAATATCCTTTTTGAAGTGAAGTTTATTCCAATATGTAAATACCTAAATCCCATAACAGGTATGCATTCTTTTTCATTTTGTTTAAGCTATTTTTCTTTAACTTCAAAAAAATTAATAAAAACTTCTCACACACGTTTTAACCCAACTCATAATATTAAACTTTTGTACTTATTTATTCTCTTCTACAATAATTGATTTAGGTTTTAGTTACATACTCACACTTTCATCTCTCAAAGTGATAGAGAAAACAAACAGGATTATTCTTTGTTCTCTTTCTAAATTTATATGAATAAGTTTGATTATATTCTTTATATTGAATGTGAATTGTTGTTTATAGGTTTTTGGTTGTGTTATATTCTTAGGAAAAAAAGAAATAAAATAAAATAAAAGAGTTTATATAAATTTGACAACAAAATTATATAGATAAGCCTAAGAAATGTTTACTAATAATAGTTTTATCAATAACTTTTTATTAACATGATTTAAAAAAAAAAAATTGAATAAAGAGATAATTTATTAACGTGATTTAAACTCTACTAAAACCTTTTTAAGGGATTGGTTTTAAAAAAAAATCAAAGTAATTTTCTAATTGTTAACTACTATGCACTAACTTCTAACTACCAAAACCCACAATTGAAATACTAATCCGTATGGGATACCATTTCCAAAGATTAGTATCTTAGCTATTATATATTATACATTGACTTTTTTTTCCTTTCAAAAGTTTGCCCACCATTTAATGCGGAGGCAACAGGCTACTCCCAACTGGAAACTTCCCCAACTCCTTATGATTCTCTTTCCTCTGCCAATCCTTCCCACCTGAAGCTCTTAAAAACCTTTTGCCTCTTCATCTCCCCTCCTTGGGTGAACTCTCTCCTCGGGTGTATGGTGCCTCAAAACCGACACTACAACTCAACAATCCCTTCTTCAGTCTTTGGGCCTCCACAATATCCTTTTTGAAGTGAAGTTTATTCCAATATGTAAATACCTAAATCCCATAACAGGTATGCATTCTTTTTCATTTTGTTTAAGCTATTTTTCTTTAACTTCAAAAAAATTAATAAAAACTTCTCACACACGTTTTAACCCAATTCATAATATTAAACTTTTGTACTCATTTATTCTCTTCTACAATAATTGATTTAGGTTTTAGTTACATACTCACACTTTCATCTCTCAAAGTGATAAAGAAAACAAACAGGATTATTCTTTGTTCTCTTTCTAAATTTATATGAATAAGTTTGATTATATTCTTTATATTGAATGTAAATTGTTGTTTATAGGTTTTTGGTTGTGTTATATTCTTAGGAAAAAAAGAAATAAAATAAAATAAAAGAGTTAATATAAATTTGACAACAAAATTATATAGATAAGCCTAAGAAATGTTTACTAATAATAGTTTTATCAATAACTTTTTATTAACATGATTTAAAAAAAAAAAATTGAATTAAGAGATAATTTATTAACGTGATTTAAACTCTACTAAAACCTTTTTAAGGGATTGGTTTTAAACAAAAAATCAAAGTAATTTTCTAATTGTTAACTACTATGCACTAACTTCTAACTACCAAAACCCACAATTGAAATACTAATCCGTATGGGATACCATTTCCAAAGATTAGTATCTTAGCTATTATATATTATACATTGACTTTTTTTTCCTTTCAAAAGAAGTGTTTTTTTCTCTCCCCACAAAACAAAGGGATTATAACAAGAATTAGCTAGACAGGGGTAAAACTACACCACCTCTTTTCCACAATAAATGATAAATTCAGATAATTTTTCATGCATATACACATGCTACACAAAGGGATTATAACAAGAATTAGCTAGACATGGGTAAGACTACACCACCTCCTTTCTATAATAAATGTTAAATTTAGATCATTTTTCATGCATATACACACACATATCTAGTATGCAACACTCATGATTTGAAATTTAAGTTTAAACTTAAACTTGGTAGGGTGAAACTCACTCAATGTCTTCTTCCATGCTTTCAAGGACAAAAATTAAATTCTCATGTGAGTCTCTCTCTACTTCAAATCTTTAAATGTTTAATAATTTAGATGTTCTTAATCATTGAATTGAGGTTTCACTTAAACATGATTTCAATTATTGTTTTGGATAGTTTTTAACTATTAAATTTAAGGGTTTTCCATTTAAATATATGTGATTAATTGAGTCTTAAAGCTCAATGTATTATTGAAAATAGTTTTATATATACTTTTAGGTACCTTTAGTATCTTCCATTCAATTATATATATATATATATATACACACACACATACACACACGCGCACTAGCCTTTAAGCACACGCGTGGGTGCTTAAAGACTCTTTTATTTTGTTGGGTAAAAGTTAATAATTTGCATCTATTATAATTTAGAAATTTTTTTTTAAAATTTTTTCAAACAAATAAAAATGATAAAATTTAGAAATATATATATATATATATATGCATTAAATTTAAGTTTAAACTTAAACTTGGTAGGGTGAAACTCACTCAATGTCTTCTTCCATGCTTCCAAGGACAAAAATTAAATTTTCATGTGAGTCTCTCTCTACTTCAAATCTTTAAATGTTTAATAATTTAGATTGTTCTTAATCATTGAATTGAGGTTTCACTTAAACATGATTTCAATTATTGTTTTGGATAGTTTTTAACTATTAAATTTAAGGGTTTTCCATTTAAATATATGTGATTAATTGAGTCTTAAAGTTCAATGTATTATTGAAAATAGTTTTATATATATTTTTAGGTACCTTTACTATCTTCCATTCAATTATATATATATATATACACACACACACACATACACATACGCGCGCTAGCCTTTAAGCACACGCGTGGGTGCTTAAAGACTCTTTTATTTTGTTGGGTAAAAGTTAATAATTTGCATCTATTATAATTTAGAATTTTTTTTAAAATTTTTTTCAAACAAATAAAAATAATAAAATTTAGAAATATATATATGCATTTTATGATACCTTAATCTCACACAATATGCATTCATTATATAATTTAAAAGTACAATATTCATTTATTTTAGGTAAATTAATAATAAAATTATTTACAATCGCGTAGGTATAATGCTAGTTACAAAATTAAAATAAATAAAAAATACCACAAGTAATACATATGTCAGTTAGCTAAGTTGAGGAGCGATACGAGAAGTCACCGCGGGTAACAAAAAACAAATGAGTGAATCCATATTACGAAATGCGGATAACTGAAAAAAAAAGAAATAATGGGTAGCGCTCTCTTTCCTTCTCTCTACTCTCTCTAGGTTTTCATCCCAATACAATACAATATAATACTAGTCCTACAGCAGAGGCACGCACACGGTAACTTCAACTCTGCTCTGCCATTCAACTTCGCCGCCGCCACACTTTCTCGTCCAAAAGGTACAACCCTCTAGTAGCCGCCTCATCTTTTCCCCTTCTTTTTTACTCTTTACGTGCTTATATAATTTGGTCTAGATTACCTTCCTCCATTTAATTTCCCTGAAAACTTGAGGTCCAGAATTTAAGACTAAATTGAAACGTTTCTTCCCCAAAAATAAGATTAAAAAAATATATATATGAAGGTAAAAATAATAGGCTATAGTGAACTAAGACAATGTGATTGAATGGAGGCTTTGGTTTTATTAGTTTTTGACGAAATTATGTAATTCAAATATTTTAATTACGGTTTTTTTGATAAGAAATTAGAGTATTACGTTTTGGACAAAACTTAGGTACAGTACAGTATTATTTTTCGATTATTTCCCAAGGAGAATTAAATGCAATCCAGTTATGTGTGTGAATTTAATTGGAGAACCTAATATATTAACCTAAGGAACTGTACGTGAGTTTTATCCTTACTTTTTGTTCTCCTTTACTATTAATTGGTTTCGTCTTGTGCATCAATTTAAATTGGATTTTTTTTTTTTAATTGTTGGTAGGTGTAGCATAATAAATCAATAATGTAACACGCTACGCCCATCCTTGCTAATCCGGACTTTGGTTGATTGGCCTTGGGTTTGGGGTTTTACGCACTGTACATCCATTTGTGATTTCCAACACACTGTTAGAATTTCTCTTTGATATGCTTTTTTTTTTTTTTTTGATAAGTAATAAGCTTTATTGATATAAAAAAAAGGATGCCCTAGTACACAGGTAGTGTACAGGGGTCAACAATTAAGAATAAAAATTACAAGAATCAAGAAAAACAAGAAGAGAAGAGAATGATTGGTTTCACAAAACAGACAACCAATCAAATAAAGTTCTAAAGGAAAAAAACTTGAGGTCGGGTATGGATCTCTCAACATCTTCAAAACATCTACCATTTCTTTCCTTCCAAAGACACCACATTAAGCAATGGGGAATGATTCTCCATCTACTATTTGATATGCTTGTAATTACTTTAAGTACTATGTGTTCATCATCGTGAACATAGAGTGTATTTTACTTTATCAATAAAACATCTGTTACTTATAATATATATATATATATGTGTGTGTGTGTGTGTGTACACACACACACACACACACCAGTAATAGTGTAGGTGTTGATATCATTCCTAATCCAATTCCTATGTCTTTGATAGGCAACCCTTTGTATAAAGAGAATGAGTGTGAAGTTGTATTGTGTCAAGATATTGATGGGTGAGGGGTTAGTGATATTGGAAATGCAGTGTATTGTATAATAGAGTTGGTGATATTTTATTTATTTTATGTATGGCGATTCTTCTTTTGAAAGATATTTTCCTTGACCTGAAGTGCTCTGTTGGAATCCTTCTATTTTTCCTGTGCTTTTCTGGATTGGGAATTGCAATCCTAATTCCCTTTCTAGTTGAGGTGAAGATAAAATGTCTAGGAAATTATTAGCACGGTCTGGAAAATTTGAGGTTTAGTTGTTTTATGATGTATTGAGAGGGCTTTTCCTTTCATATGGACGATAGCATTGGAAAAGATTTAAACAGTAGAGTAGACAATCTTTGAAAGAAGAACTTGTGCAAAAGTAGTGAGGCGTCAGTTTATCATTTTTTACTACATTGGATGGTGGTAAGATAGTTTTGGTGGTTTGTGTTTTGTCTTTTTGGTGATTCCAAATAACGTGATTTAGTTTTTTGCATGTTGGCAAGGGAATTTGGTAGCTGTAAGAGTAGAAGAATTTGGAATGCTGTTCCCTTGTGGGTAATGTGGACAATCTAGAGAGAGTAGTATAAATTTTGTTGGAATTGGACTTCCTCAGCATTTTTTTTTTAAATTCTTGAATTCATTGTATGATTGGATGACTGCTTGAGGCAGTATACATCCCGTTTCCATTTTTTTTAAAGATCTTTTGAATTTTGACTTGTAGTTTCTTTAAGAATACCTTTTATATTCTCCATGTATTTGATTTCTCTCTCCTTTTTAATAAGGTCATTTTTTTTCTTATAAAAAAGTATTTTTTTAAGAAATGAAACCTTTACTATGGAGTGAATATGGAGATTCTAGCCTATTCATACGTAGTTATTTCCTACCAGCATTGAAGTGCATGGTGTATACATGTTCCTTGAACAGTTGTGTTTTTTACAAGGACTTCTGCAATGGGTTAAATTTTAACTATAGATAAATTCATCAAGAGGAGAGTTATTTTTGTGGATTATTGTAATATGTGCAAAAATTATAGTGAAATAGTTGATCGTCTTTGCTGTTTGGTGTGAGAGGATTGTAGTCTCTAGCTATTTCCCTATTTGAAGTTTAGTGGGTTATTCCAAGAAAGTTAGTGAGCTGCTTGCTTGTTGGGAAAAAAAAATTTGCTCGTCAAAGAAATTGTGCTATTTAGAATGATACAGTGCATTGACTTATGTGGACTTTTGAAGGGAGTGGAATAGTCTGTTTTCAATGGCATTGATCACCACTTCTCATCGATTAAGTCTTGAATTTCTGAAGTCCCTGTACAATTGAACATCTGCAACAGGCAGTGTCCTTTCCAATTCTTCATCTTCTATTTTCTGAATGCTCCTGATTTTATGAACTTTAGATCGTTATTCATTATTGATACTGTTGTTCATGCTCTGCCTAGTTGAATGTCTCTTTTTTCAACAGCTGTATTTAGGTCTAGGATGAATTTTAGATTATCTATACTTTACATGGCTAGCTGATTGATTCACCAGTGGCTTTAAATTATTTGAGATCTCCTTTGATGATTTCACAGTTTCTTTTACCTCTTTCGATTATTTCATGGTCTAGAACTTGATTGTAATTATTTGAACCACCTTGTTCTGTTACAGTATTTAGAATGGCTGGAGCTTGTTGAAGTTGTGTGGATCAGTAGCTGAAAATAACCTTGACATGGACAATGGGCTGTTTTTTTCTTGGGGTTGCTCTGATTTTCACTTAGAGACGGCCTAAAAGTACTCAAATTTTCAGGACCTGACCTTTAGGTTACCTTTAATATTTGGTTACTGGGCTGAACATACTCCAAACTCTATTAGAGTACTGGAATCTTTTTATCGCAGGAAGATGAACAGATCTAGTCGGAAGAAGAACAGATCTAGTCGGCTAAATGAAAAGCATGATAAAAGTAGTAGGCATTCCCTGTGTGAGTATGATGAAGAAAGTGCTGCTCGGACAAGGCCTTTCAGCTTTGACGAGATTATGCTTAGAAGGGAAAACAAGTTGTTGTCTGAAAATGTGAAAGAGGGAACCTTTGAATCAGGGAACATATTATTAAAGGAAGAAACTGTTGAGAATGTTTCTGATGCTTTTGAATCTGAAAGGGGTTACAAACATAATAATGATTCTTCTCCTGTCATGGAAAAGCATGTATCTGAGAAATTAGTGAAGGCAGGTTCCAGAAAGAAAGAAGAGAATAGTTCTATGAAGGAAGATGCTTTAGTTAAGAGAAAGGACAGAGAAAGTTGTGTGTCAAATACCGAATTGAAGGATAAAGACAACAAAGATATGAGCTATAAGGATAAACTAGGAAGAAACAACCACCAAAAACATGTTAGGAGAAAAAATGATGAGTGGTCAACTGATGATTCTGAAAATGAACCTGAAAAGAAGCACTCTAGAGATTTGGCTGATAGGGATAGACATGCAGAAAGAAGTAGGGAAGACCTTGAAAGAGGAAGCAAGAGAAAATACAGAAATGGAGTTGATGAGACTAATAGAGACCGGAATACTGCAAAGAAACATGACCCAAGGAAACAACATGATTTAGATATTCCAGATAGAAAAGAGAGGAAGGAGTCATCAAAATCACTTTATGAAGAATCAAGGAAAAGGAGACGGTCAAGGAGTAGAGAACGTGAGGACAGAAATAAGAGGTCAATTTCACCATCAACACGTGAAGAGTCAAGGAAAAGGAGATGGTCAAGGAGTAGAGAACGTGAGGACAGAAATAAGAGGTCAATTTCACTATCAACACGTGAAGAGTCAAGGAAAAGGAGACGGTCAAGGAGTAGAGAACGTGAAGACAAAAATAGAAGGTCCATTTCACCATCAACAAGGGCACACAAGCATAATTCTCACCATGGTGGGGAGCACAGAGAGTTGTCCTCACATTCTCTTAGAGATAGGTCCGGACGACAACATTCAGATATTGACAGGAACAGAGTGTCAAGTAATGGCTCGAGTAGCCATTATCGGCGACATAGTGGATACACAAGTGGACTTGGTGGCTATTCACCAAGGAAGAGAAAAACTGAGGCTGCTATTAAGACTCCTTCCCCATATGGTCGTTCACCAGAGAAGAAAAGTGCTGGGTGGGATCTCCCACCAGTTGGAACAGCTGCTGTTGTTTCTGGTTCAGATCGTTCGAATTTTCAGTCATCAAAGCAGGATGTAGCCTCAACTGGAAATGAGATGGTCAATGCTGTTTCTGCTGCTTCCACTACAGTGAAGTCTCTTTCTACGGTGTCTAACTCTTTCTTATCAAAGAAGAATTACTCATTTGACTCTGTTCAACTAACACAAGCTACTCGGCCTATGAGGAGGCTTTATGTAGAAAATATACCAGCTTCTGCCTCGGAGAAAGCTGTAGTGGAATGCTTTAATAAGTTTTTACTGGCTTCTGGTGTTAATCATATCCAAGAACCCCAGCCATGTATCAATTGTATTGTAAGTGTCCATTTTTTGGGGTAATATCACACTTCATTCTTTTCATGCAGGTTGGTATGATTTAAAGAACTTTGAATGCCTTGCCATATTTAATTGCAGATGTATAAAGAGAAGGGCCAGGCGCTTGTAGAATTTCTTACACCTGAGGATGCTTTGGCAGCCCTTTCTTTTGATGGCAGTTCCTTCTCTGGCTCCATTCTCAAAGTCAGACGCCCTAAAGACTTTGTTGAAGTGGCAGTAAGAATGACTATCCTAACCATCTCCTTTTTCATCTTCTTTATTGCCTTATATTGTTTTTAATGTTGCTTTTTTTATTTATTTGTTATTTATATCTTATCTGTTGAATGTATGAAGTTTATATTCTTTTAGTTTATTATTTTCTTTTAAAAGTAATTGGGAATCTGTTGAATCTTAGAAGCTTGTTAATCATTTCTATTTGCATGTAAGATGTAGGATCTTTGACTTAATATATTGCTTTATGGTTTTGCATGGAAGTGTTTACTTCATTAGTGTGATTTGTCAAATGTTCTGGATAAAGTGTGGTTATTTTGGCCAAAATATGTCTTGTGGCTGGTTATGTGAGCTATATTGGAGTTATCTTATTTGTGAATCTACATTTCCACATCCTCTAATTAAGAGCATGCCAGTTTTTAACTCAATCAAAGTAAGAATGAGGTGTGACCTACTGTTGATGGTTGAAATTTTGAACTTAAATTGGTGCAATGAAAGGCAAGAAAAGCCATTTTAATAGCCAAGTTCATTTCTGATTTTAAAACAGGCATGACCTCAGGATGGCCAAAAGTTTAAAACTGAGCCAAACCCCCAGGTGTTTGGATGTTTGCTGTGGGTTGTTAGGAGGCAATATCTAATCAATCAACCTTGATCTTAACCCAAACTAGCTTGGAGCTTGGTAGAAGGGGCCAAAAGCTAATTGTAAGCCTACAGCCTTGGAAGTGAATACTATGCGTTAGGTTTTTAATCTGGCTTGTCATCCTGAGTCTTTAGTGTGACTGACAATGCTCTCTCAAATAGCTTGGAAAATGGTTGGAATGGGGCTGGATAGGGGCTGAATAGGAATTAATTACAGACATGACTCTTTCATTTTTCAAATAAAAAAACAATTACAGACATGACTCTTTCTTGTTTCTAGCCAAGATTTCGGCTGGAATATTGGGTGGTAAAGAGCCGCTTTTTCCTGCTTGTTACTAATTAAAAGATACATTTATTTAACTTATCATTTGTAAAACAAAGATTTAACTTTCAGAAGCTGAGTGGAAAGCTGTGGAAGTATGTCGGTTATGAAAAATATCTAATAGCAAAGTATTTTTTGTGCATTACATTATGAATATTTGCCATGATGGAAATCAAAGTTTATTCATGAAATAAGTTCTTTAAAAGGAAAATGATTTGGAATCTAGGGCTTGAAAATTTTCATGAGTAGTTTCAATTTTACCCCATATGACATTAATCATCACTTCTATTAGTAGGTTTATTAGATGTACTGCCTTGTTGGAATGGTCTCATTGATGTGGAGCAATTCTACTATTTATTAATTTCCCATATGAATTTGTAACCTTTTCCTTTAAATATATTATATATTATTCATTATGACCCCCATGGGGCATTGACTGGGCCATGCCTAATGAAATGGAGTCACTATGAATCTCCCACTCCCTTTCTCCTTGGGGTTACTTATTATAAAAAAAGAGGGAAAATTGCACTTTTGCCCCTTGAGTATATGGCAAGTGCAATCTCCCCCCATTAATTTAATACGTAAAAATGTCCCCTCTTATCTTTTTGTAATGAGAACTTCACGCCTTATGTTAGTATTTTTCATCAAATTAATGGAATATTATTTATTTATTAATTTTTAAATGAGTATGAACCAACATGTTTGTGACCTTATTACCCTCCAATAACAAACACATCACATGCACAATGATGACCCTTCAAATTGCATATGATATGTTTGCTATTGGAGGGTATTAAGGTCATGAACTTGTAGGTCTAGATACATTCTTAAAAAAAGTATGAATTTTATGTTAATTTGATGGAAAATAGTAATGGGTGTGGGTAAAGTGCTCATTACGAAAAGATATGTGGGGGTGCTTATACCTTATAAACTAAAAAGGGGGACATTGCAACTTCCCTATACTTAAAGGGAGAAAAAGGTGGAATTACTTTCCAAAAATTATGCGTTATTGTTTGCGTGTAGAAGGGTTTTCAACAACTCAACAATGTTCAGTTTGCATACAAAGTAAATAATAGTCTAACCATCTAGTGGTAATGCATTTGCACCACATGTTACATTAAGGCTGTCAATGTTAATTAATAGTGATGAATTGCTTAGGGAAACCATTGACTAGAAATAGTTTTTATCACTGCCTTTTTTTACTATTTTTGTAACTCCATGACCAATTTGCGGTGGTTGGACTTGAGCAGGAATGTGCACTATGTATCTGATCGGAACCATACGCTACTTTGAGGTTCTAGCCTCAAGTGTCAGTAAAATATTTTCTTACAAACAAGCTCAAAATAAGTTTCATTAGATAAAAAACTGTTTAATGCTAATTGTTGTTTATATCATTATGGAATTGTAAGTCCTATACTTACCAAAATTTATCCCCAAAAAAAAGTCCAATACTTACCAAAAAAGAATTCAGTCCTATGAGCTTATTTGTTAGAAAGAGAAAGTTACTTTGACTAAATTTGTTGTGCAAATTCATTTTTGGGCCAGTGGTGTATAAGCTGAAATCCCAGGCCTCACTGCCCTCAACCTCCCTTATAATATAGCCTTTCTTTTGTAACTTCTTTACTGTGGCCTTGGTGTGTCTGGGCAATTAAAGTTCAGGATCAGAATGTCATGTATAGGGTTAGCTTCATTTTCTCTGTATCTTATTCCTTAGGAGACAAAAGGAAAAATTCCAAGAAAGCTTAATTTTGGAACTTTAATGAAACAAAGGTCTCTCCCCATCTCCCTCTCTCCATTCTGAATGAATGTGTAGAAGATGGACACATAGATTACACTAGATGGGCAAGGCCATCCAATGTACATGATGGTACATCAATTGTACGTGAAAATGCTGAAGGCTATTTCAATAGCAATACAATACTGAGTATTGGCCTTTGATGGGGTTGGGGTAATCACTAATCCTTGAAACTATTGAAGGGTCCTGTCATTGTGAATTTCTATGTGATACATCTTTAATTTTGATAGGTTCCTTATTTATGCTTGCACCTTGGAAGCAAATTGCGATTGCTTGTCACACTTAACACCAGGAACTGTTTTGTATCTTCAAGAGTTTTCTATTGCACATCGAATGATCTATTTGTCCCATTACGTGAGTTATTTTCTGACTGCCATGTTGGAATCTCTTAAATAGGGTGTTTATGTTGCGTATGTCGTAATTCACATTCAGGATGGTGATGAAGCTGACTCCTAAATAAGAAGATTTCCAGGTGTAGTGACAAATTTGATGTGCTTGCAGTTTTTTCTTTTCTGGATGGTTGGGGTCATTGATCGAGGCTCTTAGAGTAGTAGATTTTATATGACATGTGATACAACGTTTAACTTATTTGGCGTTCAAATTTTTAGATGCTGTGAGATGTAGTTCTTGTAGGATGTCTGCTCTCATTCTCAGTGGAAGTATCTGCAGTTTGAATTTTCTTATTGCTGTATTTGACCTGGCAATATTACTTTTTTCTAACACCAGAACTTTTTTTAATAAGTAGATAAGTATTTTATTGTTACAAAATGTTTTTTGAACACCAGTTATTGTTATGCACTAATAAGTTATCATCTTTTTTAACAGTTAGCATATTGCTACATCCCAAGTTATATAAGTTGACCTCCCTCTTGTCTTGTAATTCTCTTTTTTTTTTTTTTTTTTTTTTTTTTTTTTTTTTTTTTTTTTTTATTCCTCTACACATGGCTTTTTTTTTTTTTTTTTTTTTCTTTTTTTTCTTTTTCTTTTTTATATTCCTCTACACATGGCACAAGAAACTTAAAATAAGAAATGATCTCCTTTGTTTGTATAGTTGTGCATATTAATGGGTTGGACTAGTTTTATGATGACACCCTTTTCAGTTTTCATCACATTATGTGTTTAAGATGAAGAGATGGAAAGTGATCGACAGTTTTATGTTTAATGAAGTCTTACACTACCTACATAAGACTGTCTAAATGAACCATTCTGTGTTTAACTTTGTGTAGCTTTGTTTATTATTTATAAATGAATTAATTGCAGGCCTTTCTTTTCTCACAACCCCTGTTTTAATTCTAGGTGGGATTTCTCATGTTTTTGTACTGCTTTCAATTTGAACCAGATCACTTGTCCTTATTAGTTTTATCTTCTGTATTTGTTGTGTGCTTGCATGTGAACAAACTATCTTGACCAAATATCTTTATTTTCCTTATTTGGTTTTTCTTCAATCCTCTCATAAATGCATTGAAGCAACCTTCTTTTATTGACTTTAGCCCTCTATAACCTCTAGCAAGGCCTTTTATAGGGCTGTAAGTCTTCACTTAACAAAGCATATTGTAGCCAATGTGGTTTATATGAGGTGAAGTGCCTCAATATTGTGGATGATGCTTAAACCTAGACCAAGAAATGCGATTCCTTCTTCTGGTAACTTGAGATGCATTGGTGGTCTCTCCAGTCTTATGTTTGTTTTGGACTTTTGGTGTCATTATTTATTCCTTATTCTCACCCTTAACCCATAATCTATTTTCTAACCCAAGTCTAATACTATCTAACCAGAATCTGGGAAGGGATAAAAGATGGATAAAAAAGGAAAAAAAGAGTTTAAAAAGCAGTAAAAGAAAAAAAAGGGGAAAAAAAAAAATTAAAAAGAGATTTCTTAAGTTTGTGATTTTTCAGTTTTAAAAAAAGAAAAAAACCCCACTTGAGTCTCTTCAGATACTCATTTGTACTCCCTCTGTCCTGAAAGCAAAGATATAGTTGGTGCGGGTATGTTTCTCATAGCAGACATATGAAGGTGGCCTTTTATGTTAGAGAAGTCATTCCCATATCTGTAAACTTCAGTGAAGAAGATTCACATCAAAATAATTATATTGCTTATAGACATGTATATGGAGCAAATTGCACTGTTCAGAAAATGTTATGAAAAGGACAGCTTTCCCGTAGTTATGCTCAGACTATGTATTGATTGTGTAGTATATTGACTTGAGTATAGGTATAGAGAAGTAACAGTCATAACTGTATAAGTTAATCTTGGATGTTGTGGGTCATAAATTCATGAACTCACCCTCCATCGCATTATTGTGATGGAGGAAGTGCATTTGACCCTAAGAAACATCAAAAGAGCCCTACATGTCTGTAATACATGAGCATGCCTGGGACATAGTTGCATGCATGCGTTACTGGCAAAAAAATTAAAATTTTGGACATGTTTTAGGCATGTTGGAGACGTTGTAGCAACACGGTCTAGACACAATGGGAGTAAAAAAAAGAAAAAAGAAAAAAGATGACTTTTGACAACTTGCCACAATCAAAGCCATTGATGAAGCTTCAAAAGCCATAATGATTCTCTCTCTCTCTCTCTGGAACAGCCAAATAGTCTTATCTCTTGCTCTTCCTCCCTTGATCTACATTCATCAAAGAATATCTACACACATTGAAGCAGATCGAGGCACATTGACACTACTTTTAGTTCATCAGCCTCACTCTTTGTCTCGACCAATTGGGGCTTTAGTTGTTTGGGTGCTCTTGAAACCTCTCTCTATAAGAAGATAAGAACCTGTTTTCTGAACATTTTTTTTTTCTTTTTTGGTAGAAAGACACGACTTAATAGATTAAATGCAAACCATTCTTTTACAAAAACGCTTGGCATTGTCAAAAGTCAGCAAATTCTCCACCACAATTTTTTTTTTTTGAATGATGTTGTTGATTTTAATTATTATCTTTTTTATTTTATATATATATATATATTGGCTAAAACACTCGGTTATTCTGTTACTCTTAAGGTTAGTAGAGTGCTTAGTTGCATTTTTTAATTATTAACTAAAGAAAATGTAAAACATTCCTAGAATATATACTATATAATAATTACTCCACCATCCCAAATTGTTAGTCCTTTTTTCATTTTGGGACGTCCCAAAATGAAGTCATCTTTGAAAAGTCAATAAATAATTTCCTAACATACCTTTTACGTTATTGAAAAAGTCAATGCCCCTCTTTCACAAAAATTTAAATTAAAGTGGGTGGTTTTGGGAACTTGTACCTTTTTATATAAAAAACAAAGCATTAAATGATATTCCCTTAAAAAGTTGGTTTTTCTAAACATGCCTAACAATATGAGATGGAGGGAGTAATTAATACTGTGTCATGTCTTAATTTTTAAAGAATTACCTTGTTGCTATGTCCTATGTCGTGTTGTGTTTGTGCTTTTTAGGTTCGAACTAAAGCTCGTTGGATTATATGATAATAATTATTGCTTTATTCCCATATTGCTTATTGGTTGGAATATTTCAATGTTCATTTGGTTTTGGATAATGCATTTTGGTGTTTAGCGCATTCATAGTTCAAGTGACAATTGGTCTAAAATATCCACACTTTCAGTTGCCAATAATTAATTTAACCTTGATAACATTTTTGTGGTTTCTATTCTTGTTGGATAAAATCTGAAATACATGGGACAATTAATTCACTCATACTATTGATTCTGTGTTAGGGAGATGGGAGGTCCTAAAATAAAGATTTCAGATTTTAAACTTGGCCCACTGTTACCTTTTACCGTTTCATTTCAAATTTTAGAGTTCATTCATGACATTTTATCATGGAACCCCATGAGATTACCATACTAGTGCCTTTTTTTGTTTATTTTTTATTATTTATTTAATAGTAAATATCTAAAAATTTTGTTGTAGTTTTAGATTCTATGGCTTCCTATTATCTTCTTTTTCTTTTCATTTTTTTTTTTTATATTATTAGCAAGATTTACTGTGATATGATTAAGTTATTCTATGCCATACAAAGATGCTATTATTGGTTCAACTAGCACTTTCTACCACTGCTTTGCAGTTTCTGAGGTATATTGTGGTTACTATCCATGTAGCAGGTTTTCAGACAGTTGCTATTTTCATGCAGACTGGTGATCTGGAGAAATCAGTGGCTGCAGTTGATTCAATAAGTGATATCGTGGAGGATTCACCTAACAAGGTATGTATATGAAGCTTGTAATTTCAATATAACAATGTTTACATTAAGAGTCAACTGTAAAGTTATGCATACATAAGTTACTCTGTATAATTTCAGTGCTTAGTGGTTAATTCACTCTCTTTTAGGGTATCTTTTATTTCATATCCTGGTTGGATGTATCTTTTGGTGTAAACTAGATTCTCATTGGTGAGCTACCCTACTACAAGTGGGCACAAAACAGAATAGGAATTCATTGGAGTCATTCCGTCAAGTGTTATCTGTAGAGTGAATTCCCATAAGCGTATATATTAGTACGAATTACTAGATATCCATACTACTTTACTTCCATTGAATCTTTTAAAACATTGAGCTCAAACTAAATTGAGGATTTTTCTATCATTTTATAACCCTATTGTGGTGAATATTTTCTGGCACATCCGCACGCGTATGCAATGTTGAATTCTATGTATATATGTGATAACTTGATGTATGGGAAGACACCCCTATACATTGTTACCTGCTTTATATCACATAGTCCAGCTTCCATATACCAAGTGGACTAATAGTAAACTTTAGTTTATATGCAATGGAGTTGCAGTACGTAGTTTCATACAGAAGTGATGTAACTTTTAATGTCTTCATTGTATAATAGCAAACTTCCATTTTCCTTCTTGGTTTTACCTTTTTGTGTATTTCTTTTTGTTTTTAATTTACCTATAAAATTTTTTACCATGTTAAATTGTTAACATATTTCCATATATATTCACTTTGAAAAGATTCCTTATTCCTGATTATGTAATGCTTTGAGTTGGATATATATATTCTCTTTGATTATGTATTTCTAGGGTCACATAATTGTTGCAGAATGTTCTTGTGTTTGTTGTAATTGCCCAAGGTGTCATGTATGTTTTACTCGAACAGACTTCTTCCCTGTGATTCAAAGGTTCATGTATTTTCTTTACCTCTCTTTATTCACATATATAATTATACTTTAATGAGGGTCGTCATCAATATCAATAGATGTGGGAAGTGTTTACAGCATTACCAGCTGTCAGAAGTATGCTGAGGTTTTTTGTTGACATGATATAGATATTCTAGAGCTTCAAGAGAGATTGCATATCTGAATCTTTAGGATTTCTCTTTGTATTTTATATAGCTTATTTTTTTTGTTTCATGGTGTTCCCTTATTAACTTTGTGGTTGTGTATGTTATTATCCTCTTTCTATGCTCTGTCTCTGCAGATATTCATTGGTGGAATTTCAAAGTTTATTTCATCAAAAATGGTAATATTTTTCAATTTTATTATTATTATTATTGTTGTTGTTGTTGTTGTTATTATTATTATCCTTTGTAAGTGGATATCTTTAGTGACTAGGCTTTTTATTCTGCTTTCCAGCTTATGGAGATCGTAAGTGTCTTTGGACCTTTGAAGGCCTACCACTTTGAGGTCAACGAAGAGCTCAGCGAGTGCTGTGCTTTTCTTGAGGTAATACAGCAGTCTGTACCTCTATACTTTTGTTGCTAATAAATTCTGTCTAATAAGATGTTAAAGCAGCGATTGCTTTCACAACTTTTTCTTTTTTTCTCATTTTGAATGAGATTTTTATGTCATTGTGGGGTATGGCAGATGTGCTATAGATAATACATTTTTAAACAAGATTCTCATAATCTAAATTTCGATCTTGATGATTGCTTATCTATCTATTTAATACAAAGTCTAGTATTTATTATGATATTGTAACTCTTGTGAGGTACCTGATATTTTCAATAAGCTTGAGAACCTTTCTTCTATTTGTAACATGAACAAGTTACATATATTAAATTACCATCACCCTAGCACCATACAACTTTGTTATAAAAATTGGCTCAATCTCGCCCTTCCATATCTTGAATCCTATCAAATATAGTCTTGCTCCATAAAAATTCTTCCTAATCACAATCAAATCTTTTTTCTCTTCATAAAAATAAAGATTCTCATGATTCAACATTATGTCAATAGAAAATTATTAAAAATCACATCTTTCCAAGTAAAATGATTCAAATCAGCATGTTTATGTAAACCTTCCATTTTTAAAAGAAAACCAGTAAGACTTGCATCGAATACTTGCCAAAAGCCTTTTAGCTCAACTGCCACCTCTTGTTGTTTCCAACAAACACATCCATGTTCAATCCCTCCACTACCAGTTATTGAATCATCAGAGGACTTGCATCGGTTGCTATATGAAAAAGATTTTGTTCTGATACCACTTGATACAGTGAGGAGAACTTGATATGGTGTAAAAGAAGGGTCTGTGAAGAAATTTCCAGCAATAAAACAAGATTACAGCTAGAGGAAGAAAATGGGATTGAAACACTAAAACATCGATCTCTCAGCTCAAAGAGCCCAAGAAATATTTAAATATGGAATTTTATAAGTTATATAAGAAAATGTGGTCTATAATGACTTAAAAGAGGTTATGAAGTTTCATAGGTTAGATAAGAAAGGCTGTCTATAATGACTCAAAAGAGGTTATTTATAATAGCTTTTAGTAACTCTAGAATCCTAACTCTTCATCTCACATATAACTATTAAATCCTAAGCATCTTCTTCATCAAAAGTCACATATTAGTAACATTTCCTTTTAAAACAGTCAATGTATAATAATTAATTAAACATAACATAGAAAAATAAAAGACAATAAACTAAGGGGCATTTTTTTTTCCCCTTTGGGCTTAAATTCTCTTACATTACACTGTCTGGTTACTATAATAATCACTCCCAAAATAATCATTTTGATCTTATTTGTGTTCTGCCTATGTAACGAGAATACTTCACTTATGTGGTGTTAGACACTGACGTGCATGCTTTTTGGAGACATTTTTAGTTGCATATCCTGCATTCAAGCGTTTTATTTTATTATTATTATTATTTTCTAATCTTTTAAGTTGAGTTGGCTATGGTTTTCACATTGTTGGACACCAATGCCTATATTGACTTAACGTGCTTGGTCTTTACTTTGGTCATTTGTTGGAAAGTCTGATGAAGGAACAATCTAAATTTTATATCATTGTATTTAAGCTTAGTTAGCTCTTATTCAATTGAGTCTATTTTAGTCAAGTCTATAAATATCAATTTTTTTGCAACAGACAAATATTTTGTTGGATTTATCAGGATCACTTAGAAATTTGATGTATGTGTCTAAGTGAAATCTTGAATGTTAGATTCTCTTCAGCTTTCCTTATTTGAGTGAAACTACCTTTTCTTCTGACCTTTTGGGTGTCTTCTAACTTTTGTATACTCTATCAGTATGTAGATCAATCAGTTACTCCCAAAGCTTGTGCTGGTTTGAATGGAATGAAGTTGGGAGGGCGAGTACTTACAGTAGTTCCAGCTATTCCTGATGCATTGTTTCTGGTAATAAACATCACCCTGTTCCTTCTATCAAAAAATTAATTGAGATGCAACACAATCCTAATTATTTTTTGGGTGGGTATGTGGACTATGCAATGGGAGGTAGCCTACTCCCATTTTATTATCTGTTATAACGTTTTTATGGAGATGTATACTGACCTAGAGAATAACATCTGGCAGGAAAATGGTGGGAATTCTATTTGCTATGGGATCCCCGAGCATGCAAAGCCACTTCTCAAACAGCCCACAGAAGTTCTAAAGCTTAAAAATGTGGTAGGGTTTCTGCAGTATGGTTTACTTTTTTTCTACTCTTGGGACGTGGGGGGGGGGGGGGGTGTTAATTTATATATTATCATGAATCTTCTAAATATTCTAATAATATTTACTTTGTCAATCTAATCTTCTTTTTTTCCTATGTGAATTAGTTCAATCCTGAGAGTCTGTTATTGCTGCCCGAGCCAGAAGTTGAAGAAGTTCTTGAAGATATACGGTTGGAGTGTACAAGGTCCTGATAAAACTGTTTTCCATTTTTATAAGGCCTGTTTGGTTCCCCCTCTCCCTCCCCCAGGAAATTTTTTCCGAGAACTACTTTTCAAAAGCCAATTTTCAGATAACATCTAAATGATGTTGACTTCTGTTTTTTGTTCTCAGTTTATGATAAACAAAGGGTTGAAATTTATTAATTTAAATTAATTTTTTAAATTTATTATTATATTATTCTACTAATTTAACAATGTTTCAGAATTTTCTTTACAACCAAACAGGCCCTTACTCTTTTGTGTTTTTAGATAGACTCATATTTACATAAGATAAATCCTGCAGGTTTGGCACTGTGAAATCTGTTAAAGTTGTCAAGCAGAGCAACAGTCACATGAGCACCTCGGGGACATTTGAAGTTATTGACAATGGGGAATCTGATGGGGCTTGGCAAGATTTATCTCATGATGATGAAAAAACAGAAACAGAAACTTCAGGAAAAGATGATGACCATGATACTGGGAAAATTAGTGAGGCAGACTTTCTTGGTGATATCAAAGAACTCAAAGAAGATGAAATAATTTTGAGAAGAACTTGCTTCAATGATGACGGACCTGCCAATGATAATGGAGAGAACAAGTCCTGCCAAATGGGTCTGCTTGATAGTAACGTGGTTGTTGAGGACTATGAGAACATATCAGATGGTGTTCCTGAAGAACTCGCTAACCAGCTGAACAGTCAGAATCAATCGGATTGTCATGATGAAAAGGTTGCTGATATTATTGAAGCGAAGGACATTAGCTTGGAAAACAATTTGATGGTTGAAGATCAGTCAACTTTGGGGGAAGCTGATAATAAGTTACAGGAAGCTTATGTTGGAATGGATGGTATTGTGGCTACTGAATCAGCTGCTGCTGAGAGGGGTGCGAACGAGGAACAGGATTGTGATCTTGGACATGTATTTGAGCTGGGGTGTGTTTTTGTGGAGTATGGAAGAACAGAAGCCTCTTGTGTGGCAGCACATTGTTTGCATGGACGCCTTTTTGATGACCGGATTGTGACAGTGGAGTTTGTTGCTCTTGATCTTTACCGGGTGAGGTTTCCAAAATGAATATGTTTGGACAACTGCAATTGGTGAGACTACTGGGTACAATGTCTTGTCTCTTCAACCAGTGGAAGATGAATCTGACTTCTGGGTCCTCAGCACACATTTGGTATTGATTACTTTATGTGGCAGGGCTCAGTCATGTTAATTTCAAAATTTTGGATCCAAATATATATGTTTTAGTTTTTTGCCCATGATGCACACTGTGTATTGGCGCATGGATGCAGAAATCTTACGAAATTGCTTCATATTGGCTGTGTAGTGAGGAGCTTGGCTTTAGCTAATCACCAAGCACTTCACTGGATACTGCTTGAGCTCTGAGATTATTTGTCTGAATGTCTCTGTTACTGTATACAAAGGATGATGATGGGAAGGGTACGGGCTACTGATCTAAATGGTATTTAGGTGCTGCTTACTCAATGTACTAACTTCATTCCTAGAGCTAATTTTTTTTCCCTTAGATTTGTTTAGCTTGGTTTATGTCCCATGGACAATCTTATGTCAATTTCTTAATGCTCTTGGAAATTTAAAATGGATTCATGCACCGAGTTGAGCCAATGGTCCATTTTGCTTGGTTATAGATTATTTATTTAATTTGTTTTCTAGGTTGCTTCTGGGCAAGTTGAAATTCTCTTCCTCTGATTTACCAATTACCACTTGAGCTGAGAACCAGATGCTGTGGGAGAGATTTGATGGATTGGTCTAGCTTGCTGTTCCTATGTTTAAAATTAAAATTGTATACGCAAAACCTGTGCATTGCCATATACTCTATAGCTCAGATTGAAACCATCCGATCAAATGATGGCGGAAAATCTCTCCATTGATTTGGACCAGAAACCGTCACAGTATCTCATAGCAAATAATTGAGTTTCCCAATTGCAGTGGTTTTACTTCAAATCGGACTTTTAAGTTTTTGTTTATTGCGATACTTGACAACTTCTCGCCACCCTACTTATAATCAATAATTATTGTGGATCATTTAGGGTCTGTTTGGATAAAACTTATTTTTACTAAAAATTGAAGGCACTATAGCAAAATAATTTTTAAATATATGAATAGTGTTGTAAGACTCATTTTTAATAAAAAATTTGTTGAAAAGTAAAGTTTGTAGGTCCTGTGAACAATGCACGGGACTCACGGGTGTGATGAGAAGGGGCTGAAAAGTCAAATATATATGGCTACTGTTTATGAACAGTAACATAAACAGTGAAATTTGTCCCCTTGAAACACGTGCAAGGAAAAAAAAAAAAAAAAAGAGAGAAAAATGCAAAGCGCAACAAAAGCCGGATCTAAACAGATACTTAGAATCTTAGATAGCATAATGAATATGTATCAATTTCATGATGCATAACCATCTAATTATTTGTTTCACATTGTTAGTGTATGGCTCTTTGGTAGAATGGACAAATGGAAGGATGGACAAGATGCTAATTTTCCTTACTTTATGTTTCATAAGAAGATAGAAAATTGAGAGGATATAAATCATATAATAATTGTTTCTTTCCTTAGTTGGAAAGAAAAATGAGAGGAAAGAAATAGTGATTTGTAGCAATTTATTATTTTATCCTTATTAAATATAGAACAAAATTTTGTTACAAAATTAGTTGTAGTCTAAGACTACAACCTTTCTTAATAAAATAAATATTACTACATATTTTGAAAATCAAACTAATGAATTACATGTTCTTTACACTCTTGATACACATGTCAAATTTTGTGTCAAT
This sequence comes from Quercus suber, assembly GCF_002906115.3. Taxonomy (NCBI): domain Eukaryota; kingdom Viridiplantae; phylum Streptophyta; class Magnoliopsida; order Fagales; family Fagaceae; genus Quercus; species Quercus suber. Next base: position 441,049 of record NW_027069839.1, read on the forward strand.
TAGATATTATTTAATATATGATCTATAAGCTTATATTTAATGCATAATTTTAAATTACAAAAACTTACAATTTAAACAATTTATTGATGATATAGCTATTGATCTTTAATTTTCTAAAAATTTTGCAAGCATGGAGGATATAGGAAAATGAAGATGTAATATAATAGTGGATTTGTCAAAATTCACATCCAATAAAGAAATATTGAGTAAGGTTGTAACCTTAGGTTACAATTAATTTTATAGCTAAATTTTGTCCTTATATATAAGAAACAATTTATTTTATTTTAATTTTTTTTACATTAGTTTTTAAAAGAGGGTTAAAATAATAATTTTTTTTTCTCTTATATTTTGTTCTCACTTTTCTTCTCAATTTGGAGGGATTAAAATTTGTGGGTTAAGAGAGAAAATAGGTCACCCATTTTCCATCTCGTCTTTCCTTTCTTACTAAGAAAGGGGGAAAAATTAATTATGTATCCCGTTTTATCTCATCTCTTTTACATTCTTAAAATCATTCTAAGCAAAGAGCAAGATTGATAGGTGTGATTAAAATCACAAGGGCATGCATGCTACACTCAAATTAAATAGGCATACACTAACAACAATGTTATCTATTTATCAAGTACAACATGCCATTTTGTTGCCTTCACCAAATGACTTGTCATTTCAAAAGCAAGCTTTGGAATTGATTAGGTATGGGTGGGAGTTTGAATAGGGACCTAGGGATCCTTAAAATGTGATGGTTTCTTGTTAGGACACAATAAATTTTAATGTGAGGAGGGTCAGTGAACACTTCTTTTGAGGATCACTATATTGATCAATCAACTTACATTGTTGATTGAAATTCTAGAAGCTGTAGGAAGCCCATTTCTTATCACTCTATTTTCAAAGAGATCCTAGCAGTTAAACATGGGATTGAAAAATTCCAGTTCCATCTTCTTGAGAAAGGTAGGGCCTGGCTTTGTAAAGTGTCTTCTAGCGGATAAGGATTTGCCAAGGTACTAATGCTCAGGATAAGATTCTGAAAAGTAAAAGCCCTTTTTCCAAAATGTATCATGTACATTGCATGGTCTATACAATTGACTTGGTACACTTTTTTGGGGTGTTTTGAACATCCTCATATTAAATATATATTTAATTGAATTTAGATTCTAAACACTTCATTAAAATCTTGGCATATTATATATAGAGAGAAAAAAAAAATCATATTTTGTTAAATTTTTTGTGCATTATACAGATTATCATATTTTGTCAAATGTGTAGGTGCAATTTTCTTGTCCGGAACTTTGTGGTCAAAACCAATCCTGGGCCGGGCCTCACATGCCAGCTTGGGCAAAGTAGCTAGCAGTAAGTAGCAACCCCTCTGTGAATGTGAAAAAAGAAAAAGAAAAGAAAATAAGAGGCTCTATCTATCTGCCAAACTCGTTTAATTCGTTATCCATTCAAACTTAAGACGACACACAGTGAGAAAGTGAAGCAATGGCAGCATCGGCAGTGTGTTTTGGAAACGCTTCCACTTCCACTCTATGTTTCCGCAGAACAGGAGCACCAGTTTTCAGCCCGACATCTTCTTCACTGAGGACCAAGGTGTCGGTGTCGGAGTTAGGGTTCCTGAGCTCCCAATTGAGCGGAACCAAAATCTCAGACTACAACCTCTCTCACTCTATCACTGCTCCACCTTTCACACCTCCTCTTCAACCTATTGTTGCCCGTAAACTTCTCAACCTCTCAATATTTTCACATGTTTTTTGGAAGGATTAATCACTTGTGTACATATATGTTGTCAACCACGCCGCTGATGAATCATTCATTTTTGTATTCATAGCTAAATTATACATTTTTGTATTCATAGCTAAATTGTACATATATGTTGTCAACCACGCCGCTGATGTTTTATGTAACCCAAATTTCTTGTTTTTTTAGGAATGCATTGCCCACTAATAAAAAATTTCAAGGTTTTATATAATCTCTAGGTTGAATTAGCTTAGAATAGCTAAAGTGGGTATCCAGAGTTCTTCGAGACTACTTTTTTTTTTTTTTTAATTTGAATTTATTGCAATGTGCACGCAATTACGCGCAAACCACGTTGGTGGTCTAGGGAAGTGAAACCTAAAGCAAGTTGCTGTCTAATGTTTATGTGTACTAGGGGAAGGATAATCAAGTTGGAGTGAGCCTTTTCTTCATAAATTATGTGTAGGTACAGAAGTTAACAAAATCTGTATGCTTGAGCATAATAATGTATGGAAAAGCTTATCTTTTTGTGGAATTTAGAAAACCCTTTAGTGACATAAAATCATTGGTTTTCTTTCACTTACTACTTGTGCTAGTACCCTGCTTTGTATACGCAAGGCTTGCTAATAAAAATTGGAGTGAATAAGCCTCAATGAAGCTTGTACTACTAGTTTGACTTGGTTTTGCGATTACTAGTAAGCTTGTACTAGTAATCTTTACTTGTTGGATTGGATTTAGGGGGAGATTTTGAATAAGCCTAGTAAAAGTATGTATGAATTCATGCATAAGCTTATAATTTTATGGCTCAGTGGAATAAATTTGGGGTTGGGTTTGAGCGTTATGCTGAAGCAATTTATGTGAATTGGTGCTGTAATATGTGTTTATGGCTTGCATTGTAACAGTCGCTCACATATTTTATTTGATATATTTTTAAAATGTGAAAGATGTAGTATTTTTTGATAATTTATCCAAAGATGTAGGCGTATGTACTTATATGACTTCCTATGCTTCTAACAGTGATTAGTTTTTACCATTGATGAACATTTTAGTGCCCTTTTTTCAGAACTTATCTCCTAATTTGGTTTATTTTTTCAGGTAGGATCTGTCCCTTCACTGGGAAGAAGGCGAACAGGGCCAATAAAGTTTCCTTCTCAAACCATAAGACAAAGAAGTTGCAGTTTGTGAACCTGCAGTACAAAAGGGTTTGGTGGGAAGCTGGTAAACGTTATGTCAAGCTACGGTTATCAACCAAGGCATTGAAGACCATAGAGAAGAACGGTCTGGATGCTGTTGCTAAGAAGGCGGGAATAGATCTTCGCAAGGAGTAATATGTGGCCCTTATTAATAGACTTGGTCTGTGTTTTCATAAGCTTGTTTAGTTACTTCATTTTTGTAATAATTTTTTAATATAAATTGCATCACTTTTTTGTTGATCTTCTTTTTAAATGAATAGATCTATTCTCACAAGCCTAAAAGTTTTATATGTTTCTTTGTTGCAAGCAATCATGGGACCGTGGATCCATGATTTTATATTGCTTTGAGATCTTTGAATATGATATCATATCATTGGCCATGTGTCCTGGTTTTCCCGTCATTGTTGATGCCAAACCAAGATGGCGCAGAATGGAAATTTTAGAAGCTTTGCAGAATAACAATTGCATTGCACCCTTTAATTTCAGGAGGAATTGTTGTGTTCTGGATGACATTCTTTATGGCTTTCCTCAGTAAATAACAAGAAGACATTGCAGGACGAGCTTTCTCTCTCTTGTTGGAAGAGTTGGTTCCAACTGTTAAAATATTGGAGGTAACGATCATAGGCACGTATCCCCAACTCCCTCAGGAACTGACTGACCCCAGCCCATTTTACAAATTCTTCTTCAATTCTACTACTCCCTTATATGTCATGTTTAATTCTCTATTAACTATTCACCTAATCAGCCGTCAAAATTAAGGGAAATGGTCAAACTCAAGGTTGAGAGATTGCCTTTTAATGTTTGTTGCCAATGACAAAGATCATTGAAAAAAAAATCGCTGCATTCTCTCTGAAGTAGTAATTGGTATCTCTCTACCCGTTAGCAAGGTGAAAGTCATGTACAGCATAAGAGGGAAGGGATTTGAATGGGAGAAGACTGCTTATTGTATAGCCCACTAATAGTTTGATTAAAGATAAGAACAAGTAACTACTAATGCATGTGTTGAAAGGCCAGAACTATTCATAACTACAAGTTCACACTGAAATGAAGTAAGAGAAACAGGGTTAATATTTCATAGAAAAGCAATTAATTACTTCTATTTTAAATGCCATCTCCTTCTCTTGTGGAGTAAGATTGAGGGTGAGACCATGGATTCAAGACCCATAGGTGTGTGCATAACTTTTGTAATCTTTTATTAAAAAAAAAAATTTGAAAAGCAATTGTACTATTACATAAATGACTGAAAATCTCTAGAAAACTTGAATGTATTTGTTACAAATGAATTTGGTCATTAGTTCATGCAGTTTTATCTATGCTTTTAACCTGTAGTTCTTCCCCACTAACAAGGGGCTTCTCTTTGCCCATGAAATTTGGACCTAAAATAAACTTATCATGAATCATAATGGTAGTCAAATTCCTGTTAATTTTCTGTCCGCTAATTAGTATCACCTCCTTGATCTGCACCAGACACAAACAATCAACATATATCAAAATATGACTAACAATAAAAGATTATGTTAAACTAAAAGTTTTTATGTCACTCAACACACCCAAATTAGATCTGTTTGTGAATACTGCCTGAGGATCACAAGCCCCTACTCGCGGCTTTATAAAAAATTGTTAAGCCATACCCCTAGCAATATTGGAGCATGCATAGTGGCGAATTTCTGATGAATCTAGTATACTATCGCTTGTATTCTTAATTAAATACATTAATGGACTACAAGAAATATATATTGGATTGCTACTAATCTTGGCATATTAATTTGAGAATTCAGGTACATGGCATGCAGTGAAGTTTCATAAGAGAAGTATCCTGTGTACAGTTTGTTTTCCATCTTTTTGAGGAATATACATTTTATGGTTGGTGTCTGTAGTATAATCCCATTGAGGTCTGTTGATATCTAGAGTTTTGCAAAGGAAACAAATGGTTAGAATTAATTGACGCTAATACCAAGCTTGCGATCTTTACTGGCATTGACATTAGGTGTATCTCTCATGCACTGACTCAGTAGTCAGTACTGGTATAGCTAAGTCTTGATATACACTTATCAAGTTTGTAAACTATGAGGTTCAACGAATACAGATAAGCAGAAAAGAGCTGCTTTTGGCTTTCCAGTTCTTTAGAAGCGATAATGCCCCCTATCAAATCCAGATTAAATAACACTAGGACTGAAAATTGTGATTACAATCATGAACAGTTTATTATAAGGTACTGGTTTTCACCGTAGACTAACTAAATCACTAAAATCTTAAAGATCTAACTTCTAAGAATACTTGTAATATGTAAATCATTTAGCAAACCGTGGGAAAGTTTTGGTACTTGATATTTGGATTCTTGCTCACAATCATCAAATCTAGATTACAAGAAGAGAGTATTTGATGCAGACTACAACACATAAATAATATATGCAGACTGACATAACCAAAATCTCTTCCAAAATGGTTGAGGCTTCAAGAAAACTTACTTTTAGGAAGCAGGTTTCTGTTGTATAACCACATCATCAGAAGAGTAATAATCAGCAATAAGCCTATACATATATGATGGATAATACCCTCCTCTGCAAAAGAAATTAAGCATAATAAGGGCATTAATGAATACATTTCATACATAGGATGTATCATAGATATTAGAAATAATTTAATAGGATGAGCCTTTTTTTTTAATCATATTTATGAATGGAAAAAGAAGTTAGTTATAGATATATTTGATAATTTCAGAACATGAGTTCTACAGAAAGAAAATTTTCTTTGGTAAGTTAGAAAATAACATTTAGAACAAGAAGGAAATAGGTGTTTGAAATTTTCTCAATGTTAGCAGTATGGAAAACAGTCTTACATGTCAGTAATGAAAAGACTAACAAGCTCTGGGGGAACATAATCAAATGCAGGATTGACAACATGAAGTTGAGGAGCACCAGTGCCAATTCTATAATCCATACAATCTGAAAATTCCTCGAAAAGCAATACTTCAGATGGGGATCTCATCTCATTCAGCGAGACTTCTGGGTTGTTTGGATACAATGGACACAACTGTCATAAACAAGGCAGCATTACAGAAATCATAATCAGCAAAGCTTTTTTGTAGAAAACAAAACAATGTACCTTTTGGTATCAATAATTCAAAATATTCCACATCCTATACAAAAATGCTGCATGTGATATTTAGTCCATATCAAAATTTGAATGGGACTTGATACCATATAGTCAGAACAAAAGTTTAAGAAGTTTTGACATAAGTCGACTTGAGCTCTTTAGTGCCAATTGAACACAACACAGCCCAGGTGTTCCTATGAATTCTTGAAACAAGTTGTTGCAACATGATTTGAAATGAAAAGGTAAAAACTGATACTTATATTTAAGGAGGAATTTTATGGATTATGAAAAAATCAGACTATGACTAAAGAAGTAAGATGGAAATTGTAATTTTGTAATACAGAATATTAAGCAATAAGATGTCCGTGTGAGACACATTCTTTCAATAAATGAACAGCGTTTTATCATATCATCGTACCTTGTGAGTACCGGTAACAACAACAAATGGAACGGCATGCTTTCGTGCAGCAAGTGCAACCATATTCAACCCAACAGGTCCGATGACCCCGCCATTGGCCATCACAGCATGAACTCCAACTATTACCTTTTATGACAATTTTTAGTAAAACAATTAAAATGCTTTCCAATAACAGCCATAACGGAATAGAAAAAGCTTCCAGAGTCAATAATTACCATATTCACTCTGGAAATCATGGCAAAAACAGCAGAATCAGTAATCACTGTGGTTTGTAAACCTCTGGCAGCCAACTCTTTTGCAAGAAGATGCCCTTGGTACCTAATCAATGACCAATTTGCAACAAATCATTTCAAAAAGAGTAAAATAAATCGGTCTTAAGCTAAAAAGGGACTAATACAATTGCTTTCTTGTGGTAAAGATAGATAGTGTCTAGTACGAACTTTGGAGCGCCCTCTGCAACAAATAACCCAAATGATCTATTTTTCTCCTTTGCAGCACATAGGAATTCTTTCACTGTTCTTGAACGACCGAAAGTTAATATCACCTCACTGTAATAATCACAAGGCAAAGAATATTTCAATTGAATGAAAAAACTAAAACGCTATAGCCTAAAAACAACAAATACTTGCAACATACATGAAAGATTATCAAATGACTAAACAATTTTAACAAAGAGAGCCATACATGAAAACCAATTAGAGAGACTAAAAATCAAGCAAAGCTCCACTTCAACTAGAAAGATTTCTAGAAATAGAAAAACTACAACTAGCTTTTCAATCTACTCTAGTCAGAAAGCTGAAAGAGGGTATTCTGAAAACAATGAAATATATAGTTTCATTGATGCAGATCATATTGTGATAGATTTGTTGGAGTTTTCTATTTATGGATTGACTAGCTCTCTAAAGAATGAACTTGCCAATGATGATATGGGCACATAAACTTTCCAACCATGGTTGATGCAATTTGAAATTTTAGTGCCACTACATTATCCATATAAAATGCTATCTCCTAAAACTTGGGGATGCATTGTACCACCCAGATTCAAGGGACAGACTTTAAAATGACATGATAGGATATAATTCACGGAATAGAAGAGATCAATCAACAGTCTTAGTGAAGGCTTCCTTCTTAAAGAGGATTCATGAACACCCAACTAGCAAGGTTGCCTAGTTTTGTGCTTTTGTACAAATCCTGTAAACATCCAGACAAAACCTGTTCAGGCATGTAAAAATAGTACAAGCTGCTATTTTACTTTCCCCCATCATTCCTTCTTGCATATCAATAGCTTCTCTCAAGAGTTTTAGAGAAAAATTATTGGTAGATCGACTCATTGCGGCTATTTATCTAATAAATAAGTACATTGCAGAAATAGTTTTGATGTTAGACATCCATAATATTTTCTGTTCTCGTATAAATAATGTCCAAAGATCTATTGTTGTGCGCGTATTGGGTGAATTAAACCTGTTTACACAAGGTTAAAGAAGAGAGAGAGAAGATAATATGACACAAGGAATTTACGTGGTTCGGCAATATGCCTACGTCCACGGGAGGCGACAGAATAATTTTCACTATAGTTTGGAGATTACAACAATGACTTGTACGCACTCTCACACAAACCCAACCCCAAATACACCCTTGATTCTCTCACAAATGAATAGAGAACACCCTTTTGTATTTAGGCAAAATTGCAAGACCCAACTTCCTAGCTTTGGTGCACACACACAGAAGAAGTTATTTGCTATCTCCCTAGCTCACCCTTGCATACTTTCATTTGCTCCGCACATATTGTATTTATAGCCAAGGTTTAGCCGAAATCTCCACCTCTAGAGCACACTAGAGACTTCTATTGTTAAGGAAGTCAACAATGGTGGCTAAGCAATTCATGAAACATCCAATGCATGAATGTTGTCTTTCTTCAAGCAAGCTTTCATACAATGAATTGTATATCTTTGACTTTGCTAATCAAGTCATACTTTTCGGCTAGCTTGTATCTCCTTGCCTTTTCTAGTCAATTCATGAATGCAACAAAGTCATATATTTCGGCTAGATCTCAAGTGTTCTAGACCAATGTGAATGCAAGACTTCTATCAACCAAGAAGTCAATAATTTCGGCTATGGAATCTTCTTGCAACTTCTTGCAACTTCTTGATAGTTTGATGCTTAATTGTTAAGCCACTAATCTTGACAATTCAAGCCACATTATTTGACAATTCAAGCCATTCTAACATTATGACTTTCTTGATTGATATTAATTAAGAGAAGGGGAAAAGAAAAAAAGAAAAAAAGAAAAAAAACTATTCCTGAAAATGCAAGAGATGAAAATAATTAGGAGTAATACAAAATTAAAAACCCTCTGTTATATCTTGTTTGGAGCAACAAACATTGCAAGATACAAAAAAAAAATTATTACAGTAGAAGAAATAAGCAGAAAAGAAAACATCTATAAACATATTCAAAGTGGCTATAGAGGGGAAAAATGTTTCTGGATGTAAATTTAAAGATTTAACGAAAGCTACTTGATGGAGAAAGATAGTATCAAGTTTAAATAGTAATTACTTGTGATGTATATGCTCCACTGCTAGTTCTGCAATCACCAAATGGCAGGTATTTATATCTTCAATGAGATCATTAACTGCTGAGATGACCTTACGCCTAAACTCCAAGCTCCTTGCAATTGGATCCAAGGCTGAAAAAGGATATAATTTTTTTTGGATTATATATATTTTTTAAATCGAAACAACAATAATGTCTATTTAACATTTATGTAAACTCAAGGTAATATATCAACAATAATATATCATGTCCAAAATGTTCATCATCATGAACACGATACGACGTTCATTTTTTCAATAAAAATTCTATTACCTAGGAAAAAAAAAAAAAAAAAACTCTCGAAGTTAGAAACTTAATTCATATTTTGATTTGATGTCATAATTAGAGTTCATTGAATACAAGCCACTGTGATAGCTTACATTTGCTTTTCTCTTCAGAATCATCCTCTGAAGTAGCAGTGAAGTAAGTTGTTGCAGAGTTAGGAGAACGCTCTAAAAGGGCATGCAATGAAGGTCGACACAGAGAACTTTGAGCAGCAACTGATCGATTTAGGTGATCTTGCTCAACTATATAATCATTATCACCTCCTACATATAATCTAAACCCTTCAACAGCATCTCTTGCATTCGAATGATCCTCCTCCCTGATTATATGCAAAACACGCCTCACAATGTTCCCAGCAGCAAGCTCTGCAATCCAAAAGATAGAAAATTTTCATCAATTTGCAACAAGCTAACTTTTTTGTAAGTGAGCTGAGCATAACTTCGAACCATAATTTTCAAATATATCGTGGACAGGAAAAACCAAAGTCAATTGGTATCAACTTTAGGCAACTATAACACAAGTGTGTGCAATCGAATTGGCATGTGGAAGTATACATATTCAAGAAGTTAATCCAAGTTGTTGAGACTACTCAAGTTGTTATTCATAAACGAATGTATATTTGTATGCATACAAGCATGAACAAGTACATGCATATAATTCATAGGTATATATGCCCTTAAATCCTTAAGTGGTAATATTTATTTAATGAATCAAGATTAGTTACAATGTCTTTCTAATTACTTTCTGCAATCCAAAAGATAGAAAATTTTCATCAATTTGCAACAAGCTAACTTTTTTGTAAGTGAGCTGAGCATAACTTCGAACCATAATTTTCAAATATATCGTGGACAGGAAAAACCAAAGTCAATTGGTATCAACTTTAGGCAACTATAACACAAGTGTGTGCAATCGAATTGGCATGTGGAAGTATACATATTCAAGAAGTTAATCCAAGTTGTTGAGACTACTCAAGTTGTTATTCATAAACGAATGTATATTTGTATGCATACAAGCATGAACAAGTACATGCATATAATTCATAGGTATATATGCCCTTAAATCCTTAAGTGGTAATATTTATTTAATGAATCAAGATTAGTTACAATGTCTTTCTAATTACTCCTAAAATTGGGTAGAAGGTGCTCGTAGGGAGTCCTAAACTTACTTGAAATATCTACCTGACATGATTTCTTGTATGTGACCAATTTTACAAATTGGAACACATGATTCCAACATGTTCTCTTAAGAATGTGTTCTTTGGGCTAATCTAAAGACTCATAACCTAAGCTTCCTACAATGCTCCTAGAATTACAGGCATGGTCTAATCTAAGCTTTGGCTCTTTTTGTGTGAATTTGACAAATGGTCAAAATTGTCTTTCAGCTGAGTCATTGATTTTAATGAAGCGTCCAAAAAAGTTAAAAGAGTGATATGGAAACTTGGGATCTAGACCAGCCAATGTACACCACTGACCACCAAGCTTGACAATTCTATGATTGACAATTCTAGCACTATCATCTTACGATATTTTTAAGAAACCTTAATCTCATATTTGTTGATATTTTTATTTTTATTTTTAAATTATAAAAAGGTTTTAAAAAAAAAGTATGTGAAAATGATGTTGTAACTATAGAAAGTTGTCTGTAAATAAATAAGCCATAACATATATAAGAATTTGTAATGATATCTATAATTTCGAATAACAAATTATCAACTATGATCTAACAAATATACTTAAAATAGAGATGAATTTTTTTTTAAAAAAAAAATCTTATAATTATATAAGATCAATACGAAATATTGGATATTAATATTCAAGGGCAGAAAAAATCTCCAAAAAAATAAATAACCCGTTTAATATAAGAAGGCTTTTTAACATCACTGGTTAAGGAGGTTCCAAAAGCAAAAGTTAATAAAATACTAGAGTTTCAGGTTTAAAGCATGGCTTAACTCCTTATAGAAGTGGCTTGGTTGCATCATTAAAAAGCAATGATGAGTTGTTGGTGCAAAATAGCATTTTTAAACTCAAAACACACTTTTAACCTTCCCAAATCATACTCCAAATTATATATTAATGGGTGTACTTTTAGGACCCAATACACGAGGGAGTGCAAAACTCACCCTCTCCTTCTGCTGCTGATCAAGCAAAACAGAAATTAAAAAAAGACCTACCAATGGGATTAGCAGCAATCAATTTCTCTCCAACATCCCTTACGGCATCAATGAGAGCGGCGGGCTGGTTTGTAGCCGGCACTTTCGATTGCGATATCACCGAACGAAGCAACTCAGCCGTCAGCCCAGCTGTTGCACGCGAACCCTCAACCTTCCTGCACCCATCATCACACAACCCAACAACATCATCTATAAGCCAACTATAAGTTAGTAAAAGTAGACCACATATATTCTTTTTCCTCTTTTTTATTGTATCCGAAGTCGTAGTAAGGTTCAACCAAGAATCGAAGCGTACGTATTAATACATACACACACACACACATATATATAAATATATAAGAACATTACCTTCTTCTTAGCTTGGAGACAAGCTCATTGACTAGTCCTTGAACGTCTACCATATTGAAGAAACCTGAAAAGAGAAAAATAATGGGTATTCGGAAAACAATAAGAAAGAAGAGGAAGGAAGATGGTGATATATATAAACTAACTTCATAAGTCATTACCGACCTGAGTAACACAAAACCCTAAAACCGTGTGGTGTAGGGTTAATAGGGTTTACCAAGTAGTAGCATGAAAAATCCAAAAGGAAAGCGGAAAAGAAAAGAAAAATAAAAAGTTTATTTCAACATTGAGAAATCCTTATTTCGGTGCAAACTCTGACTCTCAGAAAGAATTAGAATTTTCTGTGTGGCGCCAATTTGAGAACAAAATAAAAATAAAAACTTTTTGAGATTTTATTGGGTGTATAGTTGACATACCTGATTTATTATATTAACCAAAGACAAAGACAAAGGTATTTCAATTTGACGGTTGTGATTCTCTCTTTTGGACAGGAAAGATTATTGGGTGCACCGGTGAACCATGATAATACTATGCAGCGCTCCACCCCACCCAATTAGCAAGTGCCAACTTTATATGTTCACGGATGCTTTTAGATAAATTATTAATAAATTATTTTTAAAAAGTTTTAACATTATCTTCACGAAAAATTTAAAAAAATTTAATTACTTTTTTCATAAAAAGATTTTAAAAGGATTTCCTAAACTAGGGTAATCGTTAACTTTTTCCTAGTCAAAAATCCAAATACCTCTCCAATTCGGAAACTACACTAACCGCACCAACCAATATCAATAACCAACCCCTCTTTCCCTCATATGCGACCCATTGCTTTCACTTTCTCCGATTCCTCTCCTTTACTATTTCTTTTATGTGCACATTTTGTTTGCTGAAATTTTATCTTTGGAATATGATAATTTTGTATCATTGATTGTCTTTGTGTTTGGAAAGTGGTGCTTCTATTTTGTAAAGGCGTCTAGAGTTTAAATCACTCTTATTATAACCATCAATTTTTTTAAGAAATACAAATCGCTCTTATTTAGCATTTATGGCCAGTTTGCATGGATGAGAAGGAAGGAGTAGAGTTGGCCTAAAATTGGTTACAATTTTCAGCTAACTCTACTTTATTAAAAACTTACATATTCTTAGAGCAGTGCTTTAAGTCTCACAAAAAGAGTGAGCCCTACTCTATTTATGAGGGTCGAAAGCATTTCTTGAGGATTATGTAAATATTCCCATCCAATAGATATATTTTTAGATGAAACTTACATATTCTTAAAGCAGTGCTTCAAGTCTCACAAAAAGGGTGAGCCCCACTCTATTTATGAGGGCCGGAAGCATTGCTTGAAGAGTATGTAAATACTCCCATCCAATAGGTATATTTTTAGGGGAAAAAAAACTATCATCTTCTTTTAATTTTAACAAATGAAATATATATATATATATATATATATATTTTTTTTTTTTTTTTTTTTCTATAATAATTTTGTATATGAAGCTTGTTCTTGTGGATGTATATGGTTTGTTTTGAACTTTGGTTTAGCTAGTCCAAATATTACAATCTTGTGGGGCCTGTTGAGTTATTTTGATGAAATTAATGCAGGTACTTTTGCATTTGTTTTGTCATGACAGTCATGTAGCTATTATTTTTCCATTTGCATGCTCTGATGTGATAGAATTTAATTTATAGCAGATATTGATTTTTTTAGCTATGCAGCAGATATTGATTTGAAAGGTCTGAATAAACATCAATACATCATTAAGTTTCCCATGTGACGTCCAGATATTACTGTCATTTGGAATCAATGCTCCTTGCCATATTGGATTGACTTTACACATTTTATGAATGCTTTTCAATAATAATAGAAGTTGTAATCTCTTTATGAATGCTTTTCAATAATAATAAAGTTATTTTTTTTATTATTATTTTTGAATGTGTTGCACCCATGAAAAATCTTTTAAGCTGTCTCTTAAATTCATCGTCTCTAAAATAATTTGGAAAATGTTGCATCAACGAAAATTGCAAACCAAATTCACCTCTAGGTCAATTTTGGGAATTTATTCACATGTAAAATGATCATTTTACATTTTGGGTATATTTGTAAAGAAAAAAATATATTATTTCAAAATTATAAAATGAGGTGTCTTGATAGAATGAACAAAATGTACTAATACACATGAATGTTATACAAAATATAGAATGAACAAAGTTTTCTTTCAAATTGATTTGGATGAATTTCTTCTAATCTATTATGTTAACTCATAAAACCATTCACATAATAATTTAAACAAATCACAGCTCATTAAATAGTTTATGTGACTACGGTTTTATCAATCTCCGTGTAGCAGATTAAAAAATATATATGCACCTTTCAAATCAATTTTGAGAAATTTTTTTTCATAAAATATATCAAAATGGAAGATTGAATTGATATGTATTAGATAGACCGTGACGTGAACCCTTAGCGCTGTCTAAGGGGGGTCGAGTTATGGTGCAGTGTAGAGGTGTAGCTGTACAAGTCTTTTGCATTTCACTAAAACAAAAAGTCTATTGCAGAAATTGCAATTTTGCTTTACACCAGTTAGAAACTTCATATATTAATTAGTAGAATCTTTGCTTCCCACATATTCTACCTTTCTAACCGCAGGTAAGGACTGAAATAGGTGTCTCACAATTAAAATAACCAAAAAAAAAAAGTCCTATATTTATTCATTTAATAATGTATTAGAAGTATCTTTTTTTTTTTTTTTTCAAGAACTATATAACTCAATTAGCATTTTTGGTGTTTCTAATGTTCAAAACTTTAAATACCCCCATTTTAATTATAAAAATGAAGTATTTAAAATTTTTTAAAAGCAACCAAAACAATGAGGTAAGTATTCAACTTTACAAGTATATTGTTTATATTCTTAACACTTTTACATTAATTTTATTTTTAAATTTTTTCTTGAAAAATCAAGTTATATGTTTAAAATTTATGTATTTAAACTAATCTCTTAATCTGATAATTATGAGCAATGAATTTATTATTTTATTTTCTTTATTATAATGATATAAAATATATATTTATAGTTAATTGAAATTATGAAAAAATAAATTAAAATTTTACATTAGCTTGTGTATGACAAATATTTTAGCATATAGCTTTTTATTTATTTTGTTATTAGTATCGATTTGTATTTTTCAGATTAATTTAACTTACAATCTTTTCTTTTAATTTTGCCTCCCTGAGTTGAAATCCTAGCTAACAATTTGCATCGGTTATGATCATATGAAGCTTATACATCTCTCTAAGTCTCTAAGGATGGAGCTCTAATATCTGATTGTTAACATGTTCTGCACCAGTTATTTTACATGGGCAATGGACCAACAAGAACGAGTTGAGAAGTACTGTTAATGTCAGTGCCACAGAACAGCAAAGGTCAATAGAAGAGATTTCATGAACTTCCTAAACTAGAATGTGAATTGAACATGCAAAATACGCTCCCTTCTAATATTCATCATACAACAATAACGCAAAATTCATTATAGTCCACTCATCAATAAACCTCGAGACATAGCTAGGGTAAAAGATGCTAATAACATTCCAAGTGACGCAATATAATTATCAAACATCTTCTATTTCCTTTGGCTCATTTTTTCCTCTCTTTTTTTTAATGGGTATCAAGTTAAAATAAAAATTGTAGTCTAATCTACAATATAATACATGGGTCATAGAGACAAAGTGTGCGTGTAGTTTGGTCATCTGAAGGACTCAACTGGCGCGGATTCTTCAAGAAGCGCAGCAGCCTCAAAGCATTCGGCAGCCTCTAGCTGTGTTGTTCCAATGTCAGCTTTGTAGAGAAGCCCAAGATTGTACCAAGCAGAAGGGTTTGTTCTGTCTAGTCGAAGTGCATCAGTGAGAAAACTTCTCACAACTGCCAATGATTGGCCTCCAAGCTCTCGGAGAATGCATGCTGTGGATATCAAGCTTGGAACATGGTTGGGTTCAACATCTAATGCTTTCCTGAATGATTTCAGGGCTTCTTGGTGGAGACCCTTGGCTTTATAGAGTAAACCTAACAAGTCACCAAGTTTTAGGTTCCTTAATCAACAATATAATCAAATATTTTTGCATATGAACAGTGGACACCCCATAAGATTTGTTTCAAAATACTCAAGAAAGAGAGACTCAATTAAACTTTGATGGTGCCAAGAGCCTTGTTTGCTCAACTGGTTGGTACCTCTTGGTTAAAAAAAAAAAAAAGACTTTGATAGCAATTTTAACGAGATATAATTCCAGATACAGTTCTACTATATATCAAGCAACTTGAGTTTTGGCACTATGTCTTGACATCATTCTAAAACTGAAGCAATTTGCACCATGTCCTATGTCTCTAAGGGCTATTGAGTAGAAGGGAACAAAAAAATCAGAACATAAAAGCTAAGAGGAAATTCAAGATATATACAAATTACATATTAAAGTAGTGATTGAATGAGAACTTACCTGTTGAATGCCATCTAGAAGCGGAATAAGGATTGATAGCCTGGGATTTTGAAAGACAGACTTCAGCATCCCGCCATTGTGACAAGCTTGTGTAGACATCAGCTAAATCATGCCACGTTTCCATTTCTAAGCTTCTGTCATGATTTCTCCTATTCTGTAAGAGAAAATTGTAACAAAAGTAGGTCATTTGCTACCTCAAAATGGTCTTCTGGGAATAATAATTGGGTGCATAGATCAATGTTAAGCTAATCTCCTTTCCATTATTTAATAAATAATAAAAAAAAGAGGCTTTTATACTTAGCCTGCACATATTCTCTATCTTTTACAAATAGGGAATAGCAAATCAAAATTCCTAACCAAAATATGAGGGAAAATAATTTCTTTAAAAAAAGACACGTCATATATGCTTCAAAATTTACACTCCTTTGTTTCACTGTAAAATATTCTTAGTCACAGAAGGAAATATGCAAAGCTGTTTCAATAAATGAAAAGAAGGTCCATCTGGACACATTTTCAAGTTAATGAAAACATGATTCTATATTTCAACATCTAATTACAAGGGCACAAACCTAACGTGGATGCCCACCAAACACCATACCTTTAGAAGCTTCTTCCCAACACCTAAACTTTTGGTCCGAACTTGAAGAACAGCAAGAAGATGAGTATACGTCTCTATGGCATTCTTTAACTGACCCTGTGCAATCTGGAGCTTAGCTTTAGTTCGCAACAGTTCTCCTTGATCCCACTTCCCAGTCTGATCTAAAGCAGCATTAATTAGTGTCTCTGCATCACTGAACCGTTTTTGAGCTGACAATATCCGTGCTGAAAGGATATACCCTTTAACACTAGAGCCAGCCTCAAGTTTCAACAGCTGCTTTGCATAATAAAGTGCTACATCCAATTTCCTTTGTTCAGCATGCTCTAGACAAAGATGAAAAACAATGCTTGGATCTCTTTCTCTCATTGTTCTCTCAGCAGTTCCCAGTGCTTCAATTGCTTCAGACTGCTTCAAAATCCTCTCAGAATCGGAAGCAACCAATCTGGATTTACCTGACAATAGAACACCCAGTAAGCAGTTTGCAACACTTACCACTTGGCTGCATTTTCCTTGCAGTCCAGAAAGCGCTTTGTGAGTATAATTAATCCCTTCCTCAATGCAAACCAAATTCTCTCCACAAATTTTTGAAGCCAGTAATAACTCTGGTATGCAATCATGGTTCTCTCTATCATGCAAAAAGTTCCTCAAAAGATTCAAAGCAATCATGTTTTCGCCTTCCCCATAATAACAGAGAGCTAGAGTGCTATATCTTTCCTTTCTATCCATGATCCCTGGAAGCAATTCTTCAACCTGATGAGCTAGGGCCCTCAATTCCCCTGAAACAGATAGGGCAAAAGAAAGGTGATCAATGATTGATGGGTCCCATACAATCCTTTTAAGAACAAATTTTCTTAGTAGAATCAGTAACAGAAGAACAGCCTCCTCTAAATTATTTCTTGGCACAAAGGAGCCTCCCATCTGTGAACGAAGATTTGGAGGGTTTGCATCACAACCACTATACAGAAGAAAAATGGCAAATTCCTTTTCTATCTTTGCAGTAGTTTCCGTGTCAAGATTCCAATGATAAAGTAGAGCTCTCCGGTATGATAGGATAGCTTCTTGGGGAGACCCAGCAAGCTTCCATAACTCCGGAAGCAATTCGACAGCTCTGTTTAGAGTCTCTTGTAATTTACAATCTGATGCAAAGTTTTCAGTCAAGCCTTCTGGTAATGCAGATTCAACAGTGTCCAAAATTACTTTGCAAGACTGAGCAGCTTCTGTGAAAATGGGTTAGGAAGGAAGGTTAGCCATGCAGTAATTTTATAAACAAACCATCTCAGAAACCTTAAAATTTTCATTTCTATGTGATCCTTGGCAGGGAAGATGAGGGAGAGAGAGAGAGAGCCCACAACAAGCACAATCTTTTTTTTGGGGGTTGGGGGGTGATGGGATAACTTGTAATGCACAAATCACCTAAATAATTACTTTATACTGATCGATTTATTACACAATACATAAATTCCTAATTTAGTAAAGAAAACTGATGTACGCTGGTGACCTCTAAATATAAATGACCTTTAAGTACAAAAAAATGTTGCTTGGTTCGTTGCAAGTTCATGAGTCCAAAAATGTACAAGACAATCTGAAAGATAGTTGAAACAACATAAAGAGATGAAAGATAAACAGGAAGTGGAAATCAAATTGAGATGGAGAGAATACCTCCAAACCTCCCAAGACCCTGACATGATTTTGCTTTGAGGAAAATAGCTTCAAATAGTAAACTAACAGCATGCATAGACATGAGTGGGGCAGCATCACTTTGTGAATGGCGTCTATTGTATTCACATCTTCTAGAAATGGAGACTTTCATCTTGGGGGTAACTGCAGCAATGTCTATTCCTTCAAATACATGAAGTGCAGCTTCTATGTTACCTTTTTGATACTCAAGCCTTCCTAATAAAGCTCTTGCTTCCTAAAGAAGTTAGACATTTGTCTTAGCCTTACCAAATTTGTAAAGAAGATTCTAAAAAGATTCAAAGCAAGCCCAGATTGCAGAATAACATGAAGTCTAGCCATGACCATGCAAAAACTAGAGATATGAGGACATTGGCTGAAATTTCAAGAAGCCCCTGTTATAAAGAATCTCAAGGAAAAGCATATAATATATGTACATCATATCAATAAATATAAGGGACTTAACTCCTATGAGAAATTGAGTCACATATTTTCATTTCCATGTCATGTATGAATGGGCCATTATAACCAAGTTACTGAAAATCAAATTGGTACATTATCAATATCGATGAAAGAAATTATTTGCAGCAACAGCATTCATGTTTAAGTCCTGGTTCTAGTAGATCAACATGCCCAAAATAACTAGTTCCTCAGTTATGGTAAACATGGAGATCAAAGATAAAATATCATACATTCAACCACCCAACTTTGGATACATCCATTGAAAATGCAGCAGGAGGATATTCACCAGTGGAGAGATCACAAGTTACATGGAAAATAGCACATGTCATGAACTAGTCGAACCCCCTGAACCCCACTCCCATGCAACTCAAGTACTCAACCAATAGACAAAAGACGTTGCATCACTGCAACCAATGCCTAGGTGAAGGAATGGGTTGTAGTAACACAACAAATTTTTGAAGTTTCATGGAACAAAATAAATCCATTATTCATCAAGTTTAGTAGATATTCCATGATTCCAGCATAGTAAAATTTTATGGTATTCATGATCTCTCCAAATTAGACATATATGCTATAGTCTCAGGCATCATTGGAGAGCTATCTTTACCATAGAATATTGGAATTGCCAAATTTTTTTTTTTAAGAATTCATTTGGTTTAGTAGCACAATGTACTGCCCTTAATATAACTGTAACCAATGACCATCCAGGAAAAAAAAAAGGCAAATCTATCTAAAACAGGATAAACCAACTAAGGAATTCTCATTGTCAGAGTCACTCCCACCTCAAAATGACTTTACAAGTGTACAGCTAAATAACAGTAAAACAAAGACTTATGGCCTTTTTGGTTCGTATGAACTTGACTACTTCATTTTGTCTTACCATATAAATTAAATCCATATCTTAAATGGAGCAATCAAAAACAGGTTGAAGTATTTATTAGAATGGATGAATAAATCATATCTATAAATTTTCCCATTATAATGCTCAATTTGTTCATTGAAGACCATATAAAGTGAAAATGTAACCATAAAAAATTTCGTAGTATGACCAGACAGGCTCTTAGTTTACATATAACAGATAAACAAAAATACAACAGAAAAGGCAAGAGATCAGCAAAAATAAGTACAACTAACCTCATAGTTCAGATAACCACTCTCACGAAGAGAGCACTCTGCTTCTTCAATGTTGCTATTGTCCACCTTTGTTTCCATCTCACCAGCTCGGGATGAATAGCCACTTGCTGAATAGTCCCGCGTTGCTAAGGACTCCGATGAATGAACCATTTCATCTACCTTCAATTGCTCACCTGAACAAATACACTTCATCATCTTCTGCAATCTCCCTTGAATGATAATTACTCCCTTATTCACCCAATTCTTAAGTCTCATACTGGATCAATCCACTTGAAATTCTTCTAAACTAGCATCAACCACAGAACTATAAATCAGAACCCAGAAATCACCCAACACCCCAGCTCATATAAGTGCTCATAAATTCTTAGATAATGAGCAGAGTGTTAGTGTTCAACCAGTGAATTCTTGAGAGTACTAGATTCCATATATATCAAAATGAACTAAGAAAATGAAACTATCCCAAAATTCCAACTTTTGGTTCCTATTCAATTATGTTATGAAGCTTATGCTATAAACAAGTCCAATTCTGAATCCTACTATCTAGGATTCGAACATCCAAATTATGTAATGACATGAAAAACCAACCAAAATTTCTGCAACCCCACTCCACAACTCCATCAGAATTCGCAAACAAGAAACCTTAAGTACCCCAAAAGTCCATCAAAGATGAATAAAAGAAGAAACTTTACAGTATAAAAAATCACCCAGAAGAATCCAACAACAACCCAGATGAAGTAAATAAAAGCCACAAGATATTACAGCTAAGCAATATGATTATGGAAGCTAAAGTTGCAGAAAAGGAAACACCCATTACAACAACAACTTAGAAGAAAGAACAAAAGAGATTAAAACAGCATCTTAAGAAAGTACCTTTTGGTTAAGAAAAAGCATTGACTGAGCCCACCAGACATCAACACCACCGTGCATCTCTCCAGTTCCTACAACAAAAAAGGTCCCTTGATTTTTTCTTGCTAAACAAGAATCCAAAGCTGCAATGACTTTTTGCTCTCTTTTTATGACTTTGAGCCCGTATTCCTTGCAACTCACTGCTCCTTTGCCTCTTCTACGCTATTGATACATTGTTAGTTCAAAATTCAAACAGGACGCAGACAAGTCAGCCTTTGTGCATTAAATTATGAAATGTACCTTCTGGTTCAGCTTTCGAAGATGTGAAAGTGTGAACAGAAGAAAGATTTTGTTTAAACTTTTTTTATTTTGTGTTGTTTAATCTTTATTTTAGTCTAAATTGGAACGAGTATTTATACTTTATTATATTAAATTTTACTATTAAAGAAAAAAAAAATTGTCATTCTGGAATCTGAATGGAAAGGAAATGTGGCGGGGCCCAGTTTCCTCCATGTGTAGTCAACTACTCAACTGCCTGCCGGCCCCTTGACGTTACAAAAGAAAATCTCTTTTTGGTTTCCAGTTGTGTTCATTTTGTTGACTTCGTACTTCACATTAAATTTTAAGCAAAAACACTTTGCCTTAATTTTATATGAGAAAAGTTATAGAAATTATTTTTAGAAATATTTTATTGAGGGAATGGTAAAATAATAATTTTTTTTAAGAAACAAATTAATTGTTAAACACACACTTAATTATACTCTTTTATTAAGCCCAAATAATAAATATTGTTGACAATTTTTTACATTTTTCATAAAAATGATATCAAAACTTTTCTCTTATGGTCTATTAATAATTATTTTTATTATAGTTTATTAACAATTACTCTAAAGACATCCAATAACATGAACACTTTTTTATTTAGTCTTAAGTTTTCATACCTTTTATTTGGTTCGTATTTTTTTTAACTTATTGTAATTTTGGTTCTTACTAACATTTCACTTACAGAAACTGCTATTTTTAAACTACTAGTCAATACATTAGAGGATTTTGAGTCTAAAATAGTGTTGTGGGGGGAGAAAAACCCAACCCAACTTATTGGGCCCAAGGCCCTGAATGAGGAGCACTCTTCGTCCGAGGAGGTGTGATCTGCAGTCAGGCCCACATCAAAGGGGAATGCCTTGAGACGAGCACGTGTGCCATCCGAGGAGGTAATCATGTGCCCGAGTAGTCCAGCATCCTCGGATCCGAAGAGGTTTGGCCCAACACGAGCACGGGAGGTTCAAGTGATCTGTTGGACAAGTGTCTAGAGGGAGAGGAACCTCGGACACACATGAAGATAACGGGAACAGAGAAATATCAAGGAGGCATACTTCAACCACCACATTTAATGCACGGCACCTACCTTCCTGGCCGCATTTATGTGGATAAGACCCCTGAACAGTGCATTCTCAGCTACCGCCACTCACATAAGGCTAAAAGTGGGGTGATGGGACATACACTCAAGTGGGTGCCTGGATGATAAACAGGTGGACGGAGGAGATGGTGAACAGTGCATTCTCAGCTACCGCCACTCACATAAGGCTAAAAGTGGGGTGATGGGACATACACTCAAGTGGGTGCCTGGATGATAAACAGGTGGACGGAGGAGATGGAAGAAGGCAATGCTATATAAGGGAAGGGTGCCTCTGATAGAAGGGGGAGGAAAGAGAAAGGAAAAGAGAGATATTTGATGATTGTAGCTCCAGGAATTGTAACCCTAGACTATCAATGAAAAGCATCTCTTCGGACAGAGCACTCATATTAGTCCAAGAACACATTAATTCAAATCTTCCCATTGGGGTTGCTGTTTAATACTGTTATTTTCATGATTAGCCTAGCCCTTTCACCCATTCTCTACAAAATTTATTGTTTTGGGCTCGGTGGGCTCCTAATCCATACTTCCTTGGGCATGGGCCGCAAAAACTGACCCTACAAGTGTCAATTTTAAGAAGCACATATTGGAATTTGAAGAGTCCCTTTGTCAGGCTGGATTTTGAGTCACTTCGCAACTCAAGCCAAGTCATGAGTGACCTACGAAACTCTTTACCTGGATCTTTTTTAGTGTGTTTTTTTCTCATACCTTTACCAACACTATATAAGCCCTCATTATCCACGAAATTGTAAAGCGTTTTTCCAAGAAACTTTTGAGAGAGAAAACCCTAGCTAAACTCTTAAGAGTTAGAAATTGTATACCCACAATCATCTACACCATTTTCTCTAAAGTTTTCCTTTACTCCTACCTCTCCATTTACACATTCTTAAGAGGTTCATAGCTTAAACACTTACCTCATCTAATCTAAGTGTTGAGAGAAGTTTAGGTGCATAGGGGAAGCATTGGAAGAAGCCATTGAGTGGTGGATGCAATTTGGAGCTAATTGTGGGATCCAAATAACTAGTGAAAACAAGGCTTCATGAAGCCCGTTAATAGTTGGAACTTGAAGGGTTCAAATACAATGGGTAAATTAGGCTTGGAGAGTTTTGTTTGATATTCGTGTACTCCAACTTTATTCACTAGTGGATCGATTTCGGTTTGGAAGTTCGTGGTGAGGTTTTTCGTCGAGTACCTCAGTTTCCTCTTCGATAACACGTCTCGGTGTTATTATGTGTTTGCATTTCTCTTCATTACTCTTTAAGCTTTACATTTATTGTACATGCTTATGCCTTAGGGTAGTGTTCTAGTTTTATTACGACTCATTTACTCTTGTTCCACAATTAAGTTAGAGTAAAAGTAATCAAACTGTAATTTAAAATTGGGGATTTAAATTTGCTATAGTGTTTCACACTATTTGAGCTTTCATTTACAAAAGTTTAGGGGCCAAAAAAAAAAAAAATTCAATTTTAGGGATGAAAACAAACTTCTTGTAAAGCTTAGGAATGAATTTTAGCCTAATTTATTTGATTATCAAATAGTTACAACAATGATGGAAGAATTATTTGTATCATAGTTCTCCTCATAAAGGAGAGCACACTGTCACTAAACCAAAACTACAGCGCTCTTAAATAAATACGTAATTAATAAATACAATAAATGACAAAATAGCTTCTGTCTAGTTAAGGCCATTATTAGTTTACCTTACCAACTTTTCTTACATTCTTGTACTCTGGATTATGGTAAAATATAAAAAGACCCCTTCCGATTTGGGTCAGTTGCAAACTGATACTTTATGTTATCAATTTTGTCTTATTGGCCTCTGAAATTTAAAAATTGTTCAAATTGACTCACCCATATCAATTACGTGCATGTGTTATTTTTAAATGATTTTTTTTAGTAAAGAGGTCATGTGCACACCAAGTTGCCATTGGGAAAATTCTTAAAACTCATGGATCAATAATTCAAATGTGATAGAACACGGGATTAGTTTGCAACTAATCCAAACCCTAAGGGGTCTTTTTTGGCCTTTGGATTAAATGGCAACTTTGCAAGTTTAAAACCTCTTGTTGCCATCCAAATTAACAGAAAATTACATAAATACAAATTTATTTTTGTTAAGGGTTTCTGGAAAGTGAAAAAAATTAATTGTATTTATTATTCATTATCATGAGCCCTTAGGGAACTTTTTAATACGAGCCCTAAATTTAATTATTATATATAGCACGTTAAAGTTTACTACTAAACATTACATCTTTAAACTAAGGATTGAGCCATACGCTATAACAATAGGATGTTTGAAAGTCCGAATTGAAATTATCAAAGATTTAATATTTGTATAAAACTCAGCTAATGAGATTTGTATAATTGAACATGTAGGGTCAGTTTTTGTAGCCCAAGCCCAAAAAGTATGGGTTAAAAGCCCAACGAACTCAGGACAATGAATTTGTAGAGAGTGGGCGAAAGAGCTGGGCATGTTATGAATTAAACAATGGTTGGCTAAGATACTTAAGATGGTGATAACATGAAATAATGCTTGAACAACTCCATGAGTGAATATCCGAAGAGATGTTTTATTGAGTGAACAGTAATTACAACTTTCAGAGCTACAGTAAAGCTCTTCTTTCTTCTCTCTTCTCTTTTTTTTTTCCTCCCTCCTTATCAGGGACCCTTCTTCTTTATATAGCACCCTTTCCCATCATCTCCATCGTCCTCCTGTTCTTCATCTGTATATCTACTTAAGTACATGTCATGTCACGTGTCTACTTTAGTTCTTTGTGAGTGGCGGTAGCTGAGGTTACACTGTTCAGGGGTCTTCTCCACATAAATGCGGCCAGAAAAGCTGTTGCAGTGCATTAAATACTATGGTAGCAGCTTTTCCTTTAGATATTTCTTCGTTCTGATTATCTCCAGACCTACCCAGAACTTATCATTATCATTGGGATTGCTAGAAAGATCATTCGGACCTTCCATACGTCTGATTGATCAAGGCTATTTGTAATCGAGGAGTAAGGCATCTTCAGACCAGTAGTGACCTCTTCGAACGGTACTCCCCCTCTACTTCTGGGCTTCCTGCCTTCAGATGGACTGTCCCAACCAATTATTGCTCTTCGGAAATATAATACTCCTCAACATGGTGCCCCAGGCCCATTAAGTAGCTCTGAGTTTTTACCCCCCACAATAGCCCCTCAAAATCTTAATTTTTCCCTCGCATCCGAAGAGAAAAAATTGGATTTTGACTTGTCACAGAGTAAAAGCTTGAAAACAGACAAAAATTCGACCTGGCACGTGTGTAGGTATAGATGCGCGCGTTCCATCATTGCTGCCGTTGTTTTCCGTATTCCCAAAGCGCTATATTAATTACTCCAGGTGGCGTCTTGGCCTTTGCATCCAACGGTGGGCTATTGATCCAATGGACAAGGTTCTTCCTCAGGATTTGGGCAAAATAACTTCTGCCCCTTCGTTTGACCTCGTATAAAATCTCAAAGGTAGACATTTCTTCCTTACTTTGCAACTCTCAGACCATCCCACAAGAACAAGCACACAAACGCTCCGAGCTCTTCCAATCGCTGATTTCAATCCTTCCCAGAGTTTTCAAGAATCCTTCTGCGAGTTTAGAGATCGGTCTCTAGTTCAGTTCCTGTAAGTTTTCATTATCTCAATCCTTCAGTTTTCTCTTCGACTGTCCTTTTTTCCCTTTGAGCGACCACTTCCTCACTGCTACATCGTACTTCCATTTTTCCGTTAAAGAGTGATGGGTAAACTCCAGTATTTGGTAGACAGTCCTGCCAAGTTGGAGAAGTTTAGGGCTACATATCGCGTACCTCCAAACGTGGGTGTGAGGTATTGCCCTCCAGAGAAAATACTAACTGATCGAAAAAGGGAGAAGTCGTGATTCCTATCATCGCCTTCCTAGAAGGGGGAATGACAATTCCTATGGGCCCTATCATCACTAGCTACCTTCGAAACCATAGGATTACCCCTTGGTAGTGCGCGCCTAATATGTTTAGGATCTTAGGAGCAATTGAGGACCTTAACCGTTACCTAGGATTGGGACTCACTTGGCTCGACGTGGTGCACATGTACGAGTTCCACAGCCAGCAAGGGGCGGGATATTATTTAAAATCCCGGTCCGACATTGTTAGGCTCATTTCCTGCCTCTCCAAATCCAATAAAGGGATGAAGGACGACTATGTGATCGTCTCGGGCGCGTGGTATGACGGCCCTCATTGTCCGACCAAGCCAGGAGAGCCAGGTGGGACACATTAGACTTAGGCACACTAACCATAGGCTCAGGATCTTCGTCTTTTAACAGTTTTTGATTCTTCTTGTATTGCTGTTTTCGAGTTTCTAATAAAGCTCTGCTGTGACTTGTAACAGATAAAAGCCGCATTTCTCCTCGGCTCAGCCTTACCAACGTCGCCGTGCTTAACTTTTTATTACGGTCAGAGATCTTTGTAAGCGAGGACGGACAACTCCGATCGGCTCCCCTCATCCTAAGGTACACAGCGAAGCCAAAAGACTTCCAACCGGTCGGCAATGCGATAACTCAGGGAGATCGCCGCCTCAATCGTATTGACGTAGCGTGGAAGGGTTTTTTGGCACCGTACGAGCTTCCACCCGTACCACACCTAAACCCCCAGGGTATACCCCCTCTCGTCCAGCCACTCCAGCAAGTTCCCCTCGGACCAAAGGTCGAGGGTGAAAAGGTTGGTTCCTCCACCTCCTCGCTAGAGGAGCAAATAGACAAGTTCCACTTCGGGGGGGAAGCTTCAGGGGCAAATCAAGTAGTAGAGGTCTCGGACGCTGAGGAAGAGATCGACAAGCATTCAAGCATTCACCCTGTTTTGATTGTTGCTAATCCTAAGGATTCCTCGGACGAAGACATGGACTTGAAAAGTCTAATGAGGAATAGGGGCCAAAAGGCCGAGCAGAAAGGCACTGGGACTTCTCAACCAGTAGTGACCCTGCCTCCAGTGCCTCCCCAGGTTCTCGACCTCGGCTTGAAGCCCGTGCCAAACCTACAGAAGAAGAGGCCCCTCGAGCCTGAAGAGAGGGAGGTGGTGCCACCAAAAACAAATAAGCAACAGAAGATGGCGAGAGACCATCGAGGCAAAAAGGGCCTCTTCCACTAAAAGCCGTGACGAGGTCATCGGGGCTGAGGTCCGCCGAGGAGGAGGACCTCGCATCTGGTCCCCAAGGCTGGAGCTGGATGGTGCTTCCATTCCTTGGGATACATCCCTCAGGAATTATGATGAGGGAAGGGCAAGATATGTTGCTGAGGCCTTGCAGCAGCCACTCCTTCTCTCGCATGATATGAAATCCTACAGGCGCTTTAACCAGCAGGAGCTCTTCTTATCCCTTAAGAGGGATATAGCCATGGTAAATGAACTCACTCTCTTAATTTAAGTTCTATTTTTAATTTGCTTTGCTTCCTTTCTTCACCTTATGTTGAAAATGTTGTCATGTAGATTACTCAGCAAATCTACGTGGCCGAGGAATGGAACAAGAAGTCCTACCTTGAGGCCCAAGTAGCAGCCCAATCTCAATTCGAGACGGAGAAAGCTCTGGGTCAGCTGAAGGAGGAGTATGCTTGCACGTCAGAGCAACTTAAAGACATGACCAACAAGAGGAACAACCTCCAAGCCGGCCTTAAAAACGCCGAGACTCAGGCCGAGGAGCAGCGCAAACAGCTAAATATGTCAGAGATCAACCTGGCGACCGAAAGGGAGCTAGTGAAAGGTCTCAAGGCTGAACTCCAAAAGGCTAAAGAGAGCACCCGAGCAGCCGAGCAGAAAGCTCAACTGGCCAAGGAGTCAGTTGAAGCCGAGAGAAAGGCGGCATATCAGCTGGGAGTGGATGAGACCGGGAACCGGCTTACGGAGCAATTTGCTTCGGTTAGTCGTGAATACTGTGACATAACCTGGCAAAAGGCACTGGACGCTGCTGGGGTCTCCTCGGACTCTCACCTGAGGTTACCTAGGAGCACATACTATGATCCAGACATCCGAGAGCTCCCAGGGACTGACCCCCCTCCTGCTCCACAGCTTCCAGAGGCTTCGGAGCAAAACTTAGTCAGTCAAGCTACCCCATCCACCCTCGATGCACCCAAAGAGGCTGGTCAGCCAGGTGATAAGGGTAAGCCAGCTGAACCAACCAAAGACAAAGGCCAAGGGTTGGGCAAAGAGAAGACTCCTGCTGAGCCCAAGGGTCAAGCCCCAAAAGTTGCTGCTCAAATAGGCCAGGCTGCTGACCCTGTGGTCCCTCCAGCTCAAGAATAGACACATAGGGCTTTTTCTCGTCATCATTTTTTTTTGTAAGAGATTGTAAGCTACTCTTTTTAATCAATGAAGCAGTTTCTCCTTCGCATTTATTTCCTTTGTTGTGTGTGATACCACTTACTATTGTTATTAAGTCCTGTACTTTAACTTTATGGGAATGTGGGTGATCGTGATCCTAATATCATGTTAACAACGTGCATGACTAAGATTGGTATTAAAAAGGGGCAGAATGTATAAGAACTATTACTAAACAACAAAAACTACAGGGGTTATAGTAAAAAGCTTCAAAAGCCTTTCCAAATGTGCACAAAAGAATAAGAGGCAATATAAGTTAGGGTTAATTTAAACACATTCAGGAATTTCAATCATGGCTCATCAGAGAGTGACACTTCAATAATAACCATTACATTGGATTTAGATTCAAACATTCAGAGAGCTGTGATAGAGTGTTAACTAACCCATATCATCTGGTCCGAGGACTACCGGCATGAATGGATTTAAGTTTAAACACTTAAAGAAATCGTAACAGAGTGCTAACTAACCTATATCATCTGGTCCGAGGACTACAGGCATGAATGGATTTAAATTTAAACACTTAAAGAAATCGTAATAGAGTGCTAACTAACCCATATCATCTGGTCCGAGGACTACAGGCATGAATGGATTTAAATTTAAACACTTAAAGAAATCGTAACAGAGTGCTAACTAACTCATGTCATCTGGTCCGAGAACTACAGGCATGAATGGATTTAAGTTTAAACACTTAAAGAAATTGTAACAGAGTGCTAACTAACCCATATCATCTGGTCCGAAGACTACAGGCATGAATGGATTTAAGTTTAAACACTTAAAGAAACCGTAACAGAGTGCTAACTAACCCATATCATCTGGTCCGAAGACTACAGGCATGAATGGATTTAAGTTTAAACACTTAAAGAAATCGTAACAGAGTGCTAACTAACCCATATCATCTGGTCTGAAGACTACAGGCATGAATGGATTTAAGTTTAAACACTTAAAGAAACCGTAACAGAGTGCTAACTAACCCATATCATCTGGTCCGAGGACTATAGGCATGAATGAATTTAAGTTTAAACACTTAAAGAAATCGTAACAGAGTGCTAACTAACCCATATCATCTGGTCCGAGGACTACAAGCATGAATGGATTTAAGTTTAAACACTTAAAGAAATCGTAAAAGGTTGATATGCTGATTAAAAGAAAAATTTGATCAATAACAATACCTTTTGAGGTTATTTACATTCCATGGGCATGGTATCACATGACTATCTAGGTCTTCAAGGAAATACGCCCCAATGCCAGCTCCTGAAGTAATACGATATGGCCCTTCCCAATTAGGCCCTAGTTTTCCCCAAGCTGGGTTCTTTACAGTGCCAACCACCTTTCTTAATACCAGATCACTAGGTTCCAGAAGTCTGAGCCCTTATGTTGGCGTCGTAGCCCTGTCTAAGCTTTTGTTAGTAATGTGCTAATCGGACCATTGCATTTTCCCTCCTTTCATCAATTAGGTCCAAACTCTTCTCTAGCTGCTCATTGTTACCTGTCGGACTAAACGAGCTAGTTCTCAACGTCGGGAATCTAGTTTCCAAAGGTATGACAGCTTCAGCCCCGTAGGTCATTGAGAAGGGGGTCTCTCCAGTAGACTTGCGTGGAGTAGTTCTGTAAGCCCAAAGCACATGTGGCAATTCTTCTACCCATTTGCCCTTCGCATCATCTAATCTCTTTTTCAAGCCATTCACAATGACCTTGTTGACAGCTTCTGCTTGGCCATTACCCTGGGGATAAGCTGGGGTGGAGTATCTATTCATGATCCCCAGTTCGCTACAATAACTCCTAAATGCTTTGCTATCAAACTACAGGCCATTGTCCGAGATGAGAATACATGGGACTCCAAATCGAGTAACTATACTCTTCCACACAAACCTTTGCACATCTACGTCTTGGATGTTGGCAAGAGGTTCTGTTTCGACCCACTTGGTGAAGTAGTCAGTGCCGACCAGCAGATATTTCTTGTTTCCTACAGCCTTAGGGAATGGTCCCATGATATCCAAGCCCCATTGGGTGAAAGGCCATGGGCTGGATAGCGGGTTGAGAGTCCCCCCTGGCTGATGAATGTGTGGGGTAAATCGCTGACACTAATCACATTTTTTAACATAATCCAGGGCTTCTTTTTGCATGTTTGGCCACCAATAACCTTGAGTGATGGCTCGGTGAGCCAAGGATCTACCTCCAGTGTGGCTTCCACAGATTCCTTCATGCAGTTCCTCTAGTAACAGCTCAGCCTTTTCAGGATGCATGCACAACAAGTACGGTCCTGAATAGAAACGTTTGTATAGTTTCTGATCTTCAGATAACCAGAACCTGGCTGCTTTCCTCCGAATTTTATCGGCTTCTCCCTTCTCTTCAGGCAAGATATCTTCCTTTAGAAACTTAACTAAAGGGTCCATCCAACTGAGTCCAGCCCTGACTTGGTGTACTTGAACTACTTCTTTTCTTGCTTCGGTAGGCTTATGCAAGTCCTCGACGAGGATAACTTTCGGCAAATCTTGTGCCGAAGAGGTGGCTAGAGTGGCCAAGGAGTCAGCGTGTGTGTTACCATTCCTAGGAATATGCAGCAAGCTGAAAGATTCGAACCCTGACTGTAGATGCTTAACTCGACTCAAGTATCCCTGTATTCTTTCATCCTTTGCCTCAAACTCCCCCTGTACTTGACCCACAATCAACCTTGAATCCGAGAATAACTTTACTGCCTTTCCCCCCATCTTTTGGACCATACTCATCCCCATCAATAGGGCTTCGTATTCCGCCTCATTATTTGTTGCCGAGAAGTCCAGCCTTAGTGCTTTTTCAATGATGATTCCCTCAGGGGATATCAGCACTAGCCCCACTCCAGAGCCTTTCTGGTTTGCAGCACCATCCACGTACGCCTCTCAATGGGAAGGGCCTTGTTGAGAAATCATACCAACCGATTTTTCATCCATGTCCGATGTCGGCTTTACCTCTTCTAATTGGGGCTCCGTGAACTCGGCTACCAAATCAGCAAGCACCTGGCCCTTGACCGAGGTGCATGGCATGTACTTGTTATCAAAAGCCCCTAGGATCGTCCCCTATTTTGCTATTCTTCCAGTGTAGTCTGCACTTCGGAGTATAGCCTTGAGCGAAAGCTGGGTGAGAACAATGACTGTATGGGCTTGGAAATAATGTGGGAGCTTTCGTGTACCGAGCACCACTGCTAGAATAGCCTTTTCCAATGGTAAACAACGGATCTCGGTCTCATGCAGCGACTTGCTCACACAATAAACGGGTCTCTGCACACCGCCATCTGCTCGGATCAGTACCAAGCTTACAGCATGGGGAGCTACAGCGATATACGCAAACAAGACCTTGTCGGGCTCAGGCTGGACATGATTAGTGGTCGAGCTAGATAATCTTTTAATTGCTGGAAGGCCATAACACACTCTTCTGTCCACTCGAACCCTTTTCACTTGTTAATCAAGGAAAAGAAAGGCTGACACCTATCCGCTGATCGAGAGATAAATCGATTTAGGGCTGCCGTCATCCCCGTCAGCTTCTGAATCTCCTTGGGATTCCGAGGAGCTTGCAACTCATTGATGGCCTTTATCTGATCAGGGTTGACCTCAATTTCTCTGTGAGTCACCATATATCCTAGAAACTTGCCTAATCCCACACCAAACGAGCACTTAGAAGCGTTCAAGCGTAGCTTGTGTTTCCTGAGAACTTCAAAGGTACTTTCTAGGTCCTGCACATGCTCGGCCACCACTTTGCTCTTTACCACCATGTCATCTATGTAAATCTCAATATTTCTGCCCAGCTGTGGTTCAAACATCCTCGTCATCATCCTTTGGTAAGTAGAACCCCCATTTTTCAAGCCAAATGGCATTACCTTATAGTGGTAGTTACCCATGGGAGTTACAAAAGCAGTCTTCTCCTGGTCATCCAGGGTTAAGGGTATTTGATGATAGCCTTGGAATGCGTCCAAGAAACTCATTCGAGGGTGTCCGACAGTGGCATCTACTAGTTGATCGATTTTTGGCATAGAAAATGGATCTTTAGGGCATGCCTTATTTAAGTCAGTGAAGTCCACACATACTCGCCATTTCCCGCTCTTCTTCTTCATCACTACAGTATTTGCCAACCACTCTAGGTAGAAAACCTCTTTAATAGCTCCAGCTTGTTTGAGCTTTGCTACTTCTTCTCTGACTGCTTCAGCGTGTTCCCTAGATGGACGCTGAGGAGGCTGCTTCTTAGGGGTGATCATGGGGTTTAATTTCAAATGGTGGCATATAAATTCCGGATCCACCCCAGGGGCTTCATAAGCGTTCCAGGCGAATACGTCAAGGTTTTCCTTAAGAAGTTGCACTAACTCCTCTTTTTCCTGCAAAGGTAACTGGGATCTGACTTGAAAGAATTTTTCAGGATTATCCCCAATGATGACTTTTGTCAAATCTTCGTACCCTGCGCCCTTATCCGGATCTTCAGTGGGCGATAACCGATGCTTTGGCTGCTATAAGCCCCTTTCGTCTTTGGTTGATGACTCGGCTTCTGGCTCATGCTGAATGGCAGCCACTAAACATTGTCTAGCTACGGATTAATCCCCCCAGATTTCGTAAACCTGGCCTTCGGATGGGTATTTGATTTTCTAATGTAAGGTGGAAGAAACCGCCCCCAGCGCATGAAGCCAAGGTCTGGCTACAATTGCCGTATAGGGTGAAAAAACGTCCACAACTATGAAATCCACCTCCACCACCTCTGAGCCAGTCTACACAAGTAGTCGTATTTGGCCCTTCGGGGTAACAACTCTTCCTTCGAAACTGATCAACGGAGAACTATATGGTGCTAAGTCACTAAGTTTGAGGTTCAGCCCCCTGTAAAGATTAGGGTACATTATTTCTGCAGCACTACCTTGGTCAACCATCACCCGTTTCACATCATACCCCCAAATTCTAAGGGTGACGACTAACGCATCATCATGAGGTTGGACAGTGCCCACCTTGTCCGCGTCCGAGAAACCTAAAACTAGTTGATCATCCAGTTTACACCTCTTCGGACCCTGGCCAGATTCCCCTGCAGATAACCAATCTACCGACATGACCTTAGATGGCCAGGATCCTGTTCTCCCTGGGGCTGTAAAGATAACATTGATAGTTCCCAGAGGGGGTTTTGAAAATCATCCCTCCGGGACTCTGCACTCGTCGAACCTCCTCGACCATTGGTATGATGTAAGAGATGTCGTAATTTCCCTTTGCCGACTAGTTGGTCCAAATGATCCCACAAACTCCTGCAATCCTCAGTCGTATGTCCATGATCCTGTTGGTATTGGCAGTAGAGATTGTGATTACGTCTATCAGGATTCCCTACCATCTTATTCGGTCGCTTGAAGAACGGCTCGTTCCTGACATTTTCTAAAACTTGATGGATTGGATCTCTGAATATGGTGTTGACAGTCTCAGGATTGGCTGCTCCTGACTGTGCAAGAAAATCTCTCCTCGGTTTGTTGCTGGTGTATCGATCCGACCTAAAATTCCTCCTCTCCTGGGGGATAACCTTCTCCTTGCCTTTTCCTTGTTGTTGGTCTTCTTCAACTCCCTTATACTTCTCAATGCGGTCCATTAGCTGACGCATGCTAGTAACAGGTTTACCAGACAAGGATGTCCTTAAACCATGATCAGTAGGGAGACCGAGCTTAAACGTTTCTAGGGCCATTGCATCAAAATTGCTCTCCATGTTATTAAACATCTCCCAATATCTATCCGAATACACCTTCAGGGTTTCTCCTTCCTGCATGCTCAAAGATAGCAGAGAAGACAAAGGTCGGGCCACTCTTCGGCAGGTGACAAAACGTGAACCAAAAGCTTGGATGAGCTCTTTGAAAGAGCTGATGGAATTTGGGTTCAGTCCATCGAACCACCTCATGGCAACTGGCCCAAGACTGGAAGGGAAAGCCTTACACATCAGAGCTTCATCCCTGGAGTAGACAGCCATCCTTTGGTTAAAATGACTCACGTGTTCCACGGGGTCTGTTTTACCGTTGTAGATGGTGAACGTTGGTTGGCTAAAGCGCCGAGGAAGCCTCACCTCTTCGATCCTGTGCGTGAAGAGTGACCTAGAAATCTGATTTAGAGCCCTGCTCATGGCGTCGTTTCCCACGTCTCCACGTGATGGACTTCTGCGTTGCCCCTTGCGATGAGATTCCTCTTCATAGGTATAGGACTCGCTGGCTGGTGTCTTGGATTTATGTTAATAAGTGATGTTCGGCTCGTCATCAGGGTCCTCATCAGAATACGAGGAAACCTATTTCCTCTTTGCATGGCGTAACTCCCTTTTTAGCTTTTCAACCTCCCGCTGCAAATCTCAATTCTTCTCTGCATGGGACATGCGACTCCTGCCATGTGATTGGTTCTGACCAGGGGGCATGGTGTGTACGCTACCCTCGTGGTCTTGTCTTTGCTTTAGGTTAAGAAAGGGGTCCACGTGTTGAGATGCCCTAGACTCCGCTTCTTGTTGACCGTGTCTAGCCATCACCTACTGTTGTCTTCGCCCCTGCACAAGCTCTCCCCACAGACGGCGCCAATTGTAGGGTCAGTTTTTGTAGCCCAAGCCCAAAAGGTATTGGTTAAAGGCCCAACGAACTCAGGACAATAAATTTGTAGAGAGTGGGCGAAAGAGCTGGGCAGGTTATGAATTAAACAATGGTTGGCTAAGATACTTAAGATGGTGATAACATGAAATAATGCTTGAACAACTCCATGAGTGAATATCCGAAGAGATGTTTTATTGAGTGAACAGTAATTACAACGTTCAGAGCTACAGTAAAGCTTTTCTTTCTTCTCTCTTCTCTTTTTTTTTTCCTCCCTCCTTATCAGGGACCCTTCTTCTTTATATAGCACCCTTTCCCATCATCTCCATCGTCCTCCTGTTCTTCATCTGTATATCTACTTAAGTACATGTCATGTCACGTGTCTACTTTAGTTCTTTGTGAGTGGCGGTAGCTGAGGTTACACTGTTCAGGGGTCTTCTCCACATAAATGCGGCCAGAAAAGCTGTTGCAGTGCATTAAATACGGTGGTAGCAGCTTTTCCTTTAGATATTTCTTCGTTCTGATCATCTCCAGACCTACCTAGAACTTATCATCATCATTGGGATTGCTAGAAAAATCATTCGGACCTTCCATACGTCTGATTGATCAAGGCTATTTGTAACCGAGGAGTAAGACATCTTCGGACTAGTAGTGACCTCTTCGGACGGTACTCCCCCTCTACTTCTGGGCTTCCTGCCTTCAGATGGACTGTCCCAATCAATTATTGCTCTTCGGAAATATAATACTCCTCAACATGGTGCCCTAGGCCCATTAAGTAGCTCTGAGTTTTTACCCCCCACAGAACAGTAAGCTTTCTATAGTAAAAAAAAAAATGAATTATTTCATTAGAGAAGTAACATTGTGAAAGATCATGGATTTACTTGTTGCATTAATATAATGGATTGAGCCATACGCTAAACAATGGGATGTTGAAATTCCCAGTTGTAATCACCAAAGACCTTTGTATTGCGCTCAGCTCTTAGGGTTTGTATAAATGAGTAGTAAGTTTTTCTTTTTAAATAAACATATATGTTATTCCTTTAGAAACATTGTAAGAGGATATGGAATTATTGTTGCATTAATAAAAACTTTAATAGGGGGAGTGTCATTTTGATAAACCTCAAGAGAGATTGGTGTGATTGACTCTCTTAATTTTATTTTGAACACAAGCCGAGTTTGAGTTCATCATTGAGTTACATTATTTGTGCAAGCTTAATTTTTTTTTCTTCCTTTTGCGAACAAACTCAAGCTTGTTCACAAGATATTTGATTAATTTTTTCTCATATAAATTAAACATTAGGACTGAAATTCCTTATCCCTAAACAAATCTATTCTTATAATAATAACTAATAATAATTGAAATTATAACTCAAGCTTGTTCACAAGATATTTGATTAATTTTTTCTCATATAAATTAAACATTAGGACTGAAATTCCTTATCCCTAAACAAATCTATTCTTATAATAATAACTAATAATAATTGAAATTATATTTTTAGAGTTAACTATAGAATAATTTTCTTAAATGTATGTATAAAAATTAGAATCAACAACTTTTTTATTAAAAATATACATAAAGTTACCTAAGAAATTTATATTTACGAGTAAATTACAAATAATAATTTGACATTTTACAAACTTATTCACAAATTCATATTTTTCAATCTTATATCTATATATGTATATTTCATACATGAATATATATAAACATAATATTATATAGACTCAAATCAAGCTTCAGACTTACGAGTTTGTTCACCAATATATTATTACATTTAACCCAACTTGTTAAATAATCAAACTTAAAATTAAGGTTGTGTTTGATATATCTATTAAAAAAAAAAAGCTTGGCCAAAACCAATATTTTTATAAAAGAGATAGTTACATATTAGCCATTTGAGGTTAGGTTCGATTTTACTCTGCCTTCTTACGATTTAAAAGCTAACACTTTATCCACTTAGGGTATATTCTATTAAACAACAATAACTCACCTGGCTTTTCCGTTTAAAAAAAAAAATTAATAGAAAAAACGTAAGATAAAACAGATGAAAAAGCTAGGTTTGAAGAACATTTTGATGCACCTTTATAAGACATTTCTGGCTATAGAGCTCGGGCTCCTTAGCTTACTCTTTCCAGATTACTTCAGTGGTAGCTTCTTAACCGCGTCAAATAGAACCTCAACAAGCCATTATTTTCAAGGTTGTTTGGCGAATATCTCGCACTCCAGCTGTGTTGCAGTACTACAACCTCTCCTCTTCTCTTGATACTATTGGCTTTGGTCCCAATATGATTGAACAATCCAGCCACTTTGCAAGGGATCCTACAACTATACCATAGCTAGCTATGGATAAGCTTTTGGCTCATAGATGATAGACCCATTGACATTTGCTTTCTATTTTGACCCCATCTTGAAACAATGGGAAACCTTACCTAATCCTCTGTTTACCATATATTATTAAGGTTGTGTTTGATATATCTATTAAAAAAAAAAAAAAGCTTGGCCAAAACCAATATTTTTATAAAAGAGATAGTTACATATTAGCCATTTGAGGTTAGGATCGATTTTACTCTGCCTTCTTACGATTTAAAAGCTAACACTTTATCCACTTAGGGGATATTCTATTAAACAACAATAACTCACCTGGCTTTTCCGTTTTAAAAAAAAAATTAATAGAAAAAACGTAAGATAAAACAGATGAAAAAGCTAGGTTTGAAGAACATTTTGATGCACCTTTATAAGACATTTCTGGCTATAGAGCTCGAGCTCCTTAGCTTACTCTTTCCAGATTACTTCAGTGGTAGCTTCTTAACCGCGTCAAATAGAACCTCAACAAGCCATTATTTTCAAGGTTGTTTGGCGAATATCTCGCACTCCAGCTGTGTTGCAGTACTACAACCTCTCCTCTTCTCTTGATACTATTGGCTTTGGTCCCAATATGATTGAACAATCCAGCCACTTTGCAAGGGATCCTACAACTATACCATAGCTAGCTATGGATAAGCTTTTGGCTCATAGATGATAGACCCATTGACATTTGCTTTCTATTTTGACCCCATCTTGAAACAATGGGAAACCTTACCTAATCCTCTGTTTACCATATATAACGTTGTGACCGTGTCGGGGAAAAAATCCTAAATCTTCTCACTGTCTATGTGTGAATTAAATTATATAACTAGCAAACAATAGCAATATTATGGAAACAAAAATTTCAAAAAACACCACAAAAACATAACCACACAAGCACACCTAATCTTACATGAAAAATCCTCTGGTGTAGAGGGAAAAACCATGGGGTAAATCCGAAAAAATATCTACTATGAAATAGAGATTATAATTATCAAGTTTATGCCAAACTTGAGTCTACAATAAATTTAATATACAACAAATAAATCTCAAGGAGTAAATACAATCTTGTTAGGTTTTAAAAGTTTAGATCAATTGGCAAACCGTGAGCACAAATTTGTCTAGATATAGATCTTAGAGTCTATAGGTATAATTAGACAATGTTCAAGGTGCTGCAAGTCAGAATACAAGAATAAGGAAGCTGCAAGTTCAGGAATTTGAAACATGCCCATCAGCATGTTTGACTGATCAGAAGACGGGTTTTGCAGAATTTAATTAAAGCCCATAAGCCTGTTAAGCCTATTAAGTGATTAGGGTTTCAAATCTATTTTACATAGTATTTAAAAGAAACTCTAAGGCACGTTTTGTTATGACTTTGGAGGTGCTCTTTTGAGATCTAAAAGGTGTTGTGCCTTCTCCTTTTAAAGTCACTACCGGAAATCATTCTCATACCATTAGAACCGGTAGATCTAAAGTTGCAGCTACAAGATCAACAACTACTGGTAATCTGAAACCTTTGAGTGGGATTTCAAAGTCACAAACGGGGAGTTTGTGTTCAGCAAATCCAAGATAGAAGAGTCTATGGAGTCGAAGCTGCACGTGGTCGTGTTAGTAAGTTCTTAATGAGGTAGTTTTAGATTTAGGGTTTAAATCTATTGTAATCTTCTATTCTATCATAGTGGATTTGTTTACCTTAAGACTAGCTAGATTAAATCCTCCTTAGGTTTTTACTTTGAAACAGTTGGTTCATTGGTTTTCCTAGGTTATCATATTACTGTCTTCTTTACTTTTCCGCACTAAGTAATATATTTGCATATGTTTAACCTAGATCTCATAATTAACCTAAGTAAATACTTGGCTAATTCATTAGGTTAAACTAATCTATTTTTCAAGAGTCCTAAACAAACAAACAAGTGGTATCAGGGCGAGTTCACTCTAATTGGATTAACGTCCTGAGTGAGATCCTTGATCCCTGTTGTCATGGATAATTTTTAGTGTCTTGCTACTTTTAGCTACGATGATTTGAATAAAAAGGACACTAATGTTTATGTTGATCTTATTGAAGCCTGTGAAACTCTCTGTAAAGAATTATTTAAATCTATGAAAATTGTTAAGAAATTCAAGGAAGAGTTATGTGGGAGTAAAAGAACCGAGTAGGAGTATTGGACCGTGGGCCATGCCCGAGGATGCCAAGGAGCCCAAGGATGATCAAGCAATGAAATAAGCATGTGGGTTGATGGGCCAAGGACAAGGACAAATGATGACGAGTGGGTGGTGTCTCTTGAGGAGCCAAACTTCCTCAGGAAGCGTTATAGAGGGTGGGAACCCAGTCACCTAGAGAATACTGTGCAAAAGGCAACCATACTTTTGAGGATGAGCTACGGAGAATGGAATTAAGAGTGAGCCAAGAAATATCTGAGAAAAAGACTGCTACCACTACATTAAATGTTTTACACCTAACTAACTGGCCACATTTATGTGGAAATGATGCCTGAAAGTGATATTTAGCCCTACAACTACACACAAAGTTTCCAGGGGGGCTCTGATAGGACAAGTATCCAGGAGATCACTTATACAATCAACAGGTGAAAGACTGGGATTGAAAAGGAATAGGACTATATAAAGAAAAGAACCCCGTGAGAAATGGGGTATGTAATCACTGAACACCTTGTACTGAGAAAAAGCTTGAATATATATAAGAACATCTTATCCTCGGACTTGACCAAGGAATGTCATTATCATATTGTGTTCTTACTGGTTTTATCTCCTTCAGTGAAGGCCCATACTTGGTTTGCTAAAACGTTCTTCCTTGTAAGATCTACTCTCTAACAAATTTATTGTATTGGGCTTGCTAGACCTTCCTTAATTGTTCACCAGTGGGAGGCTTTAGTTTTGGGCCTTTACAAGTTAAAATTGGCAAATCTTGACAAAGAAGTATTGATTGTGAGATTAGATGAATCTAATAAAAAGAATGAATTTTAGAGAAGTCAATTTTGCTCTCAAGATGAAAAGATGAAAAGTTTGGAACAAAAGTTAGTTGAGTTTAAAGCTAAACTTGAAAATTTATCTAATACCAAACTTGTTGTAGATAACAAATCTGGTTCTGATTCTATTTCTCTTAAGCCTAAAGATGAAAAAGTTTATATTCCCCCTTTTAAGAGAAATCATAAAGAAAATGATTTTTTTGCTATGTTAAACAAAAGTAAATGTTCTAATGTAGACGTTGAAATTTCTAAACCTGTGTCTAAACCTACTGTTAAAATGGTTAAGAAATCTATTTTTGTGCCTATCTGTCACCTTTGTGGTATTGCTGTCACATTAGACCAAATTGTTCCTTGTTGAGGCAAAAATCAAAATCTGAGACTAGCTCTGCTGTTAGGAATACTAAGAGGCTGTTTGGATAAATTTTTTTCATCACTCAATTTCCATCACTCATCACTCATCACTCATTACTTAATTTTTCACACCTGTTTGGCATCATCACTCACTTTCCATCACTCAATATTTTCCATACTATTTGTGGGTCTCATAACTGTCACTCGGTGCAGCTTTTTTTTTTTTTAAAAAAAGAACCTAGTGAAAGAAAGAAAAAAAAAAAAAAAAAAAAGACAAAGAACTGAACCCAGTGAAGAACATGAAGAAGCCACTAGTGTGAAAGGAAAAAGAAAAAAAAAAGGAACATGAATGCACGCACCGAACCCAGTGAAGAAAAAAAAAGTCAAAAGTTGTGGCTTTAACTGATAGTGGGTCCCTCCATGTAGTGTTATTTACGGAAATGCCATTGAGTTATGAGTTATGGAAACTAAAAACAGCTAAAATGTGTTTTCAGTTTCCACAACTCATAACTCAAAAATCAGAGAATTGAATATTGGAAATAGAGTTATGGAAACAGAGAAATTGTGCAGCCAAACGGACATTTTATCATGGGTTCCACTATTTTTGAGATTTGAGTTATGGAAACAGAAAAATTGAGTTATGAAAACAGGCCATCCAAACAGCCTCTAATATTCCTAAATTTGGTCATGTTTGTCACTTTTGTGGTGTTCTTAGTCACATTCATCCTAATTGTCATAAATTGAAATTTAAGCATTTTGTGTTTCAGTCTAGGACATGTGATGATATTTCTCCTGCCATAAGTCCTAATAATAAATTGTTTCATATAATTTTGAAAAATTTAAGCTTGTTGGCTTGTAAAAGGAAATTGCAGGATTTCAGTCTCTCTTAGAAGAGTTGTATAATCCCTCAAATACACTTTGCTTTTCATAGATTTTCATCTACAAAGTCAAAGACTCATGCTATATGGGTGAGAAAAGATGCACTTAGGGAAGTGTTGTTGTTTACTTGTCCTTGATTTAATTCTTTCAATTATTTGTGGACATGTTTTCTTTCAGTTTTTGGTTGTTTTGTTTTAGTTTGTTTTTTTATTAAAAAAAAAATCCAAAAACAATGAAAATTTTCAAAAAGACAAAAATATTTTATTTTGAGTCTTGTTTTATTTTTTTCTTGAGAATTACATGAATGATGATATCTCTCTCTTGATTTAGAACATGCTTGATATTGTGGAGAAATAAAGATAGTGTGTGTTGCATAACTGAGTGATAAGCTATTCCTACTTTTATTTTTTATTTTTGGTGAGTATGTACTAATTTGTACATGTACTTATAGGTTAATTAAGAAATTGATATTTTTTGTTTGTGTACCCTCTATAGCTTAATTGAACACTGTCATGCATTGCTATTGTATTTTTTTCATTTAGCATAATATGTGTTTTTTGTTTTTGGTTATAAAAGTTTGTAAATCAAAAAATATTTTTTTTCATGTAATTAAGGTTGGCCAATGAAATTTGCATTTCATGACTGTGTACCTTATTTAGCTTTGATGAGCCTATTTTCTGCACTTTGTTAGTTTGTGCTATCTAGTGCTTAATTGTGTGAGTTGTTTATAATCTTTGAACAAACAATCTTGATTTTGATGTCATATATTTTGAAAATCCAAATTTCTCATTACATTGTTATTACGTATATAATTTTGAAAACCACTCTTTGGATGCTACATATACAATATCAATTCATAATTATTGTTTGTGAAATTCTACTAAATACAATACAAAATAAAATAAGAAATTGGTCAATTAGTATCTCCTAAATTGAATGGGGATAGGTGCATGTGATCGTTCAACTCTATTACAATTTGTTACATTTAATATCTTCTTATACAAAATATCTGAATAGAAACAGTTTAAAAATTATGTTCATTAGTTCAAAGAAAAAAATAACAGCAAAAATCTAAACAATTTAATTTGTATGGAAAACTAACAAAAACAAAATCTAATTTTGATTTTAATGGAATTTTCTCTAAATTTTAGTTTATATATATATATATATATATTTTTTTTTTAGATACTTAATTTTGCACCCATGATTTAATCAAGGAGAATGACTTGAATAACCATCCATGTACCCTAAGAATCATAATTGCATTACATGCATCAATTCATTCATTCATACCATAAAAATGATCTTGAGATTCTAACGGTCACAACAGTGTTTTTGGTTTTCAAATCAGACCATCGAATAGAAAGATATCGCATGATCAAGTTTGCACGGTCAACATGCATTGTGTCTAGGTAAGGTCGACCGTACATGATTAATTAAAATTAATTTTGATTGGTTAAATAATTAAATAATTCTGTGATTGGTTGATAATTAGTATTTAAAATAGGATTGCATGCATAAGTACAAAAGGGATGATTGGATAACAATAAAATTGTGGATAATTTGAACTTTATCAAGATTTATTTTAGGGTATATATCTACAAGATAATTGTTCTAAAATAGCCTGAATTATCCAGAAAAGAGATGAAAAATCATAGACGAAGGATGAAAACACATCTAGGTGCAAGGACCAGTAAAAAACCCTAGAGAGGAGTCCAAACGGCACTCCAAAAGGCTGAATTGTTCTAAAAGGGCCAAATTTCCATGTTTTGGGCTCTGGCCCAATGGCCTTCGAGTGACGATAAGACACACATTTTTTTATTTTTTCACAAAAGGATGCATCTGGATTCACATCCTAATCGTATATGCCTATTTTTTAGAATCCTCTGACCTCTATAAATAGAAACTGAACTTCATAATTCAGCATCTTTTTTTAATGCTTTGCGAGGCATACGTTTTAGGCTCTCAAATTGCTCATATTTTCTTATCTCCTTTCTGAGTTTTGCTACTTAAATTAGGGTTTTTGGGTTTCAAAGAGAATTGAACAAATTTCTTTGAACTCTAAAACATCATCTTAAGAGCAAAGAGTGCTCATGCAAGAGATTGTTTTCATCACCCTTTCTTTTTCTTATGCTTCTTGTTTATGATGATG
Organism: Quercus suber; assembly: GCF_002906115.3. NCBI lineage: Eukaryota > Viridiplantae > Streptophyta > Magnoliopsida > Fagales > Fagaceae > Quercus > Quercus suber. The sequence goes on from NW_027069839.1 coordinate 485,092, forward strand.
AATTTTTTTATTATTATTATTTTTTTTATGAATTATTGATCATTGTTTTGTTTAAAGCATGATTGTTTTTATGCAATTATTACAGTCTCTTTCTTAAATGTCAATAATTTGCATGTAATTAACTCTTTGTCTTCAAAATAAAATAGATCTGCATCTTCCTTAGATGTAGATCTGAATTTTTTTTCAAAATAAAACGGATCTGCATCTTTCTTAGATGTAAATTTGAACTTTTCTACAAAATAAAATGGGTTTGCATCTTCCTTAGATGTAGATCAGAATTTTTCTTCAAAATAAAACAAGATCTGCATCTTCCTTAGATGTAGATCTAAATTTTTCTTTAATCAAAACTGATTTGTATTTTCCTTAGATACGGATCTGGATTTTTAATATATGCATATTTTTGAAATAAAGAAAAAGGTTAAGATGATTGTGATTATGAGTGAAACTCTCTTTTTTTTTTTCTTTTTTAAAGAGGAAAAAAATCTTTTTCGTTCTTTTAAAACATATAAAAAACAGATCTGATTTTTTGATTGTCAAAAACCTTTTTTTTTTTTTAATCATAAAACAGATATGATTTTTTTTTAGTTATCAAAAACCTTTTTTTTTTTTAGTTCTTAAAAACAAATCTGATACTTTTTCAAATCAAAAGACTTTATTTTATGTAATAAACACAGATCTAAATTTTTATCTCCAAAAACCACTTTTTTCTACGTATTACAAAATAGATATGGCATTTTTAACAAATCAAAATCAATTTTTTTACCAATCAAAACGAATCTAAATTTTTTAAATAAAAGAAGAAACTTCATTCATAAATAAATTTATATGATTTAATCTTTATTTAACATGTTCAACATATTATTCATGACATGCATAAAAAGGTACATTGGTCACAAGAGTCTAGAAGACCAGACTCTGTCTGGGCGGAATGAGTGCCTAACATCTTCCCATTCTATAACCTAACTTTTGGATTTAGGTCTTTGGCTAAGTAGATTTAGCCTTGTCTTTATTTTATTTTAGGTAGAATGTAACTAGGACCTAAAGCCATGTAATTTTCAAGTTTTTCAAATATGTAATTTTTTTTCAATCAATGAATGGAACAATTCAATCATATATTTATTTTTTCTTATTTTTTTTGTATAAAAAATAAGTGGCAACTCCACACCACTTACCTAAAAAGAAATGTGCCCTAAAAAGCACTCCAACAAATCTCTCATTTTTTTTAGAGGCACCCAATTTTGGGCAGTCTCTCACAACGGCGACTCCACAGGGGATGTCGAGGGCTAAGTTTCATATTAGACTTAAGTGACCAAATATGTACCTTTGTTTTCCATAGTTTTGCTTGATATTGTTGTTGTTTGTTTATTAATGTTTGATGGGATGTTGTGTGATATTTTGGTGTATGGAATTTGTTGTTTGTATTGTTTGTTAAAATCTTTCCCTAACTGTCATTGTGTGTGCCATCCAAACAACAATGTATGCACCCATTTTCAACCATTTTGTGGTGGTAGTAACAATGGATAACCGGTCTTCATTAGATTCGGGTACCTAGTGGCGAACTCACCAACTCATAACCCAAAATCACTGGATCATTTCCTGTTGATTATAATGGACAAACCATGCCATTCGAACCAAAGTAATGTTTATTACATTACAAGTTAGGAGGTGTAATGTCCTGGCTATGGGAAACAATGAAACAACAAACCCACCTTACAACATAATGACTTAGAACCTACCCTTAGTCAGTCTCGGTTAAAAATTGCATTGCATGTCGCATGTGTTTGTTTTGGATTATTGATGGATGTGGATGGGGTCTTAGCTTTAATTAACTCGACCAAGCCTGTCATTAGGGGAGAAACTGGTCAAGATCCAAAGGAAGGCTACAAAGAGAACCTAAGCCCGACACTCAAGCCAGTAGCTCTAGTTCCAAGCCTGTCACTCCCTTCACAATACTAAAGCCTTCAAGCATAGAAGAGACTCCACTGCTGCAACATCTCAACTCCATCTTCGACCTCCAAGATAGTTCAAGCCACATGAAGTCTGAAGTTCCTAGCAATATGGTAGAAGAGGGAGAACATCCAAACACAAAGGAACCCATGAGCACCTAAGAGCTACTTAACACTATGGTAGCTAGTCAAATTCAGCTAAGGCAAGACATGAACCGTATGATGCAACAGTTTTAGAATTCGAAGAGTAATCAAAAGGGGGACAAGATTGACCATGATCCACCAACCGTAGAAAGTGAGAAGAAGATCAACAAGAGGATGAATAAAATTAAGGAGATGATTAGAAGAGCTCGTAATATGGAGGAACTTATGGACTACGATTCTCTCTCCCTATTCCTTAATGCAAGGTTGCCACCTAAATTCAAGATGCTAACCCTATACAAGTTTGATAGGGCTGGTTACCCAAAGTCCCATATGAAGATGTATATGAGGGTTATGCA